>NW_009600049.1:15944-18632 GCF_000690535.1 Cariama cristata
GGAGCCAGGTGCCAAAACATCTGGCCATCCGCTCCTGGTAGCTTCTTGTTCCCCACCTAAAGGGCCGGATCTTTAGAAGGCATCAACATCTTAAATTGTTCTTTAAAGGTAGTTAGTAAAGAACAAACAGAATGATCAGCAAGGCATGTTGTGGAACTGTTAAAAATCCCCTGTAATACTTGGAATGCTCCTAAATCTGTCTGAGTTCCATGGGTGCATTGAAACGGCAGATGAGCTTTTGTATAAAGCAGGTTGCTGAGGACCTTTGACAATCCGAACTGCATTGAGCATAGATAAAATCTGGATAAAATCTCAGTCTTTGGCTTTAACAGGTTTGAAGCTGCAGAATAACTTTTTCATGACAGCATTTTTATGTCTTGAGGACAGTCGTGTGTATGAGTGCTATACAGATCCCTGGGAAGAGCGAGATGAGTATTCTGTGCGCGTTTGGTAATAATGTTAGAAACCGGGGTTACAGAGAAGATGTCTCAGAAATGTTCAACAAGAGAACAAGAGGCAACAGTCACAACTCGGAACGGAGGGAGTTAGAGTAGATCCCAGGAAAAAGTGGTTCACCAGGAAGGGGGTTCCCTGGACTGGAGCCCAGAGAGGTGCTGGGACCTCCATCCTCCAAGAGTTTGAAGCGGCCAGGATGAGTCGCTGGGCAGCCAGCTGTAACTTTGAACTTGGCCTTCGGAGGACCCTTCCAACCCCAGTGCCTCTACCAGCGGATCTCCTCCGAAGAGCAAGGTGGGGAGGCTAGTTTCTTCGATTAGCAAGCCGTGTTTCTGCCCTTATTCAGTCTTTTGGACCTGTTGGTCAAGGATGCTGATGGCTTTCCCTCAGAGTCAGCGGGAAGCCCTAAGCAGCTGACTTCTCTGGGACGGGGGTGAGATGTCCTCGCCTAGGCTGGCCCCCAGCACTCGGGATTCCCAGGGCCCGGCCAGACGACCTGCTGAATACTGAAATCAGCCTGGTGCACCAGCTATCTCTATGCAGTGTGTTCCAGATGTGTTTTCTGGGGGGAAGTCTGTATTATAAAGAAAAATACCCTCAAAAGCAGAATTCCTTGGGGTACCTTCACTGTTTACTTCGCAAAGTTGCTTCACTTTTTAAATCCCATGCTTTGCGAGATGAGCTAGGCTGCCTTCAAGGGTTTTGAACATTCTCTCAGAGTGTAATAGAGCCACTGGGATCATCGGCTGCCTTTCTTAAGGGAGCCGTCCTTTTCGCCACACCTTTCGTGCGTTTGTTTGCAGGAGGAGCTTAGAGCTCATCTTTTGTGTCCAGAAATTTCTCTTGCCACTGTCCTGGGTGTAGATGTGCAGAAGTTCAACAAAATAGAATAAATAGACTAAGCTCTATAGCAACCTGAAAGATCTGAGCATTAAGACTGGGAAAAAGGGCAGAGAAAAACTTAGTGAGAATGCCTGTCTCCACCCTTGTAACACGAGTTTTGAGAGCTGAAGAAAATACAGACCTTCAAGAAACTGTAACTAGGAGAGAAAGCAATCATGGAAACTCATATTCATCCAGTGGTTAACCAGTAGAAAAATGTGCAATGGCTACTTAGTGCAACTCTAGAAGTGACAATATGAGTTGGCCTAGTTTCCTTTCTTTGAAAATAGCATAATGGAATTTTTTAGTTGCTATAGAATAGAGCTATCCTTGGGGACATTTTATACATTAACACACTCGTTCAGAAGGGATATACATTGATCTCAATTTGTTCCAAACTGATTTTTCATTATTTTCATTTTGAATTAGTGAAGTTGTGGAGCCTCCCTAGACGTCGTTCCCAGCTGTATTTTCAGGAAGAGGCTGAATCAGGCAATTGAATGCTTGCTTCTCCTACGTCTTGTCGGTGGGTCATGGTCTTTTGCCAAAAAGAAACTTTAGCCTATGGCTGCCTCGGTGACATTGTCCTGCTCCGAGAGCGTCTGACCGTGTGGCTGTTGTGCAGCAGTGGGTCGGTGCCGGGACGCAGCCGTAGCTCTCCCAGCCGAGGATCAGCTCACGCATCCAGGCTCGCCCGCCGGCCTCGCGGGCGGTTTTACCGGCGCACCCCGACACACAGCTTCCTTCCCCAGCACCGCTGCCGGCTCTGCACCAGGCTCAGGAGAACCTCACTTCCACGCTTGCGACCCCCCGGTCTCTCCTTTCTGTCTTTGCTCATCTTTCCTTTCTCTCCACGGATCTGATCTCTGTTGATTGCTTTTCCTGCTTATACTTAGGATCCTTCCTGAAATGCAATTCCTTCTCCCTTTGTGCTTTTTCTCAGGAGACAGCACGACATAATTCCTGTTAAGAACGCTGCTGTTAATACTAGGCACTAGACCTATGCCTAAATGGTGTCGGTCACCATCGGTCAAGACAGCCCTGCCCACGGAATCCGTTGCCTTCCAGCTCTGCGGATGCGGGAGCGTGGCTGTGGCGGTAAGGTGAGCCAGGCTGCTCTCCAGAAAGCGGTCAGCGTTGGGAGCGGAGCGTGACTCGCACCTTGCTCTGCCGCTGTTTCGAGACATTTTCCTTTTTGTGCACTAATGATTTTGAACCGCTTGTCTGCTAGCTCAGACGTCTGTTGAGATGAAAAAAGTGCCTCCAAAAGAGACACAGGAAAAGGCATAAATCTTAAGGCCACAAGCGCAGCAGCAGCAGCTGTTGTATCGATTCAGCAGGTTTTAGTGA
>NW_009600049.1:18663-26104 GCF_000690535.1 Cariama cristata
CTGTGAGTCTGGTGTCCTGGAGAGGTCATCCCCTCGCTCTTCAGCGCGTGGCGTGACTTGGAGTAGATGCGTACCTTGACAATGGGCAGGTTTATAGGTACGGTAATCCCCGCCTTGTACTTACAGCTGTAAATCTCAGAGCCTGTGTATTCTCTTATTTGCCGAGTTTCCTTAGACACAAGGGAAGCAGTCAGGGACTAAGCAAGGCGCCGGGCTGTAGCCATCGGATTCTGGAGATAACCCCGTGCCTGCTGCTGCGGCGCAATTCCTGCCTTCCCTCCCAGGGTCTCCGGTGCCACCTGAAGAGGAGGGAAGCGTCGATACATCGTACTCGGCTCGGTTACACGGACTGAAATGTGTCTGAGGAAAGGATGCGACGTTCAGACATACCCTGTTACTCCTTAAGCAAGTCAGCACATACGAGGAACACGTATGCCAAGATACATATGAGGAATGCTGCTGATAGCAATGGCATTGTGTCACCAAAGTCAGCCCACCTCTTTTACAATATAAAATAAGATTGTGAGAGTCTTCTGTGTGAGAAGTGCTGAGGCTTCTCTTTAGGTATAGAGAGGTTTGACTGGTGACAGTGGTCATGAAGTTAGACTTGGGCAGATCACAGCTTTATTTAATAGTAGGTAAAGAGTCATAGTTTCATTCTTTTATAAAGTTACTGTCTAGGAAAGATACATGCCTTAACACAGAATATCTTTTTTTTTTTTAATACAGGAAAGCATTTAGGAGGGGTACAGTTATGCCCAATTTTTGACGTAGGTGTTTATGTTAAAAGTTCAGTGTTTCTGAAAAAGGATTTTGAAGGGAGGCAGACTTTATTGGTCTGCAAAGGGATATGGCTTTCAGAGTACGCACGTCTGGGTTTACAGAGAGGCTCTGTAGATATATTTGTGCTTGACAGAAACTTGCCGTCTGATTCCAGCAGCGTGGTTCCAAGTCTCCAGGGGTGGCACAAGGCGAGGTTAGCAGCCGTGGTTTTCAACAAAATAGGATGACAAAGCATGTGGGGGAGATTTCCTTCTGGTGCGTCTCTGTTCCATTTCCACTACTTCATTTGCTGCATGCACAAACTCCTCCTGCCTTGTCTTGGCAGAGGAACCCCAGCTGGACCGGAGGAAGATGTCATTCTTTGCTCTCCTCATTTTTGCTAGATGATGCAGAGTAGACAGACTCTGATGTGTGCTTTGGAAAAAGAGAGAAAAAAAACCCCACACACCTGCACGTGTGCATACAATGCTGTATGTTTTGACTTTCTACGCCAGTGTTTGCATAACCGTTTCGCTTGGTGAAAGAGCACGGACTAATCTTTTTCCAACAGGTAAGATCATGATGTAAAAGGTGCAGGTAACTAGCAAAATAAAAAAGGAAGAGATAATGAACCAGCTAATTCCAGAATGAGATCAGGAAGGATTAGTCTGTCTAGCACAAATCCGCAAACAAACAGACTAGTTTCCTTGGGGGTAACAGAGAATATTGCCATTCAGCGACGGCCGTCTCTCTTTACTGTGTTGGACCATGCCCTCCAAGCTGCTGGGTCGGCTTTGTAGATTAAGTTGCGAAGAACCATTGTCTTCAAATGATTCATTTAAATATTTCACTGCAGCGAGCATTGCTGTAATCGCTTCCCACTCATAAGAAGGGGGTCGTTTCTCCAGCTTTTGCTTGTGTCTGAATTACTTGCTCTGTGCTCTAGGGAAGAGCTTTGTAAGGAAAGATTGATTTCTCCATTACCTGGTGACAGCAGCTCCAACGTGCAGGTCAGGGGATGTCCTGTGGCATTCAGCTAGCAAATCTGCAGGTCTGCCTACGTGTGAACTGCTCATCTCAGTGCTGAAACCACCCCTGGATTGAACTATTTGCAGATGATGCGCTCCCTGCAGTGCTGATGCTCAGTAGAGTTATACCAGCTTCAAGCACCTCAGGTTTTCCTAAGCCCTGGATTAGCAGGCAAGAATTCTGATGCATTTTTCTTTGAATGCCAATTTTCTTTATAGTCCGTTGCATGCAAAGCAAGTAATCATGCTCGGGGGAAGTCATAGCACGTGTGTTTCTTAGCCATTGCCTAGTGACCTCGAGACACTTGGCTGTGTTGTGTGCCGAGTTCCAGCAGTGTGTGGCACTGCCGGTAACAGGTATCGCCCATTTACTGGCCTGCGGGTGTCTGTCTGTCCCTGAAAGTCGGCAGGCACGTGCCGAGCTGTACACCTGCACAGTTTGCGCTGAAGAAAACAATTTACTTATCTTCTGGTTGTGGTGAGAGGGAGGGTTGGAAGGAAAGGGATGGTTGCGTTTGTTACTTACTGCAATACAGAAAGGCTGTGAAAGTCTGGCCGAGCGCAGGCAGCACTCCTGCTGCTGCCTTAACAGAGATTTTGTGCAAGAGCGTTCAGTCTGAACTGTGCCCTTCTGTTGTGAGTACCGGTAAGTACTGAAGGGAGAATGCTGGTGTCTTCGCTGGTTGTCGCACTCGTGCTGCAGTAAATAGCTCTGCACTAAGGCTTTTCCGTGATGTCTCCTCCTGTTGCGGCATCCGTACGTTTTTGAAAGAACTCTGAATTGTGGGAGTTGTGGCATTCTGAAAAGCTCACCCTTCCAAAGCCGGGAAGCTCTCAGCCCAGAAGGGAGATGGAAGACAGTTTTCACTACAGCTTCACAGTTAACATCGGGGTTACACATCTAATTAGTCTTATTTGGGGCAATGTGATGCATAGACCAGATGCAAACTTGGACATGCTTCTGTAGAGTGGATTAGGTAAAATATCCAATGTGTTTGTGTCTGCCTGCCTGGGAAGTTCTCAATTATGCATGTGTATTTTGTATTTATAAGAATAATAGTGCCATCTCCTGAACAGAACGCAGCTGAGGACGCTTTCTGTGCTGCTTAGGAAGGACACCGGCTGCTCCCCCTTCCCTAGGCCTCGGCTGAAGGCGGTGAGCACAGAACAAGCTTTTTAGAACTAGCCAAAATTCATGATGATCAGTTATGGTAAATAACTTCAGGTTGATTGAGGTACTTGGAGCAGACTTTACTGCTATGAAAAGATTCATTGACTCTGTGCACTCTTCTAAAATTACCACTAGTGCCCTAGTACTTAGCTGAATCATGAGCAACGGCATGAAGAAAGAGATTTAACGACTGGGCTATAGGAACATAGGCATCTTCTCCCTCTGCGCTGCTGCTCTCGTGTGTCATGCCATCATCCCTTTGCCCTTGCATTCCATGAGGTGCTTGGCCATGGATGCGGATTGCAGCATTTGCAGACGGAGCTGTCATCAGTATGTATAACCTGGGTTTGATTCTGATTGTCTGAGTGCTGGATTATGGAAAACAGGCAAACCAGAGAACAGATAAACCACCGGTATTGCACTATATATTTTTGGGCAGGGCATAGCAATTGACAGTGGGTACTTCACTTCCCAGCAAGGTATGGGGAAAGGCAACACACTGAATGAGGCTTGCGAAGTAATCACTAGCAGATAAAGTATCTTAAATCAACCTTAAAGTCAACAGTTGTTTTCCAATGTTAGCGTTCCTGTTAAGGAATAAAAGACTTAAGTAGTGCCCAGAACAGCAGACAAAAAAATTCAAACCCAGTCAGCAGCAGGGAGGCTGTAACTTGGGTGGGTGCTGCTTCGTAGCCTCAGAAGTCCTGGTCGGTGGTGTGGAGTGGGCTGTGTGCCGGGCTGGTGGCATGAAATGGTTGGGTTTGTACCCGTGAGCCCAGGCAGGGGGAGGTTTGGGGCTTCTGGGGAAAGAAGTATGCAGCTTGCATTTCAGGAGGTGGGAGGCTCAGTGCTTGAAAATGTTTCCAGTACTACTTTTTCTTTTTCTCAAATCTTGGCCAAAAATGGTCATTACAGTTCTTCCTAGAGTGAGGTTATTTTTTCTTGCTTTGTTGGGATTGCACACTTGAAAAATATTCTGTGGGTGCACGCGTGGAAAATACTGGCACATTGAGAATCCCCTCTGTGCGCAGAATGTGGCTACCTGTTAGAGAGGGGTGAAAAAAAAGGAATCCTTTCTGACTCGCGCTGCCTGCTCACACGCGCACAAAAACGAGATCCTCCTCTTCGTTTGAGCTGCAAAACCGCCTGTTTAAGAAGGGAAGCGACAGCCAAACCAAAGGTGCTGCACCGCGCGGATAGTTGGTTCTTTCTGAAGTGCTCTCACGCGATGCCGTTGCCGCCGCGGGCGCAGCGATGCGGTGACGCGAGTGGTACATTTCCCTTGGACGCTGCGCTCGGCGGCTCTGCCAGCTCCAGCAATTTTTAGAATTGGAGCTTGGCTATGAATTTCCCACTTGTGTGCTATCACAGGGTTCGCATTCTTGAGAGCGAGAGGACTTGCGGTTGAATTGTAATGCTGTTTGCAGACCTGGTCTCTCACCCACAGTGACGGGCTAAGCTTCTGACAACAACTGGGGACAACCTTGCCATTTGATGTGGGGTTTGGGGAGAGTTATTTATGTGTTGCTGGGAACCACTGTGATACTTAGGAGGGAGAGGCTTCCCGGCTGATTCAGCAAGTAGTTGAATCTGCTCAAGACGAATTACAGCGTGGCCATCCAGCGCATTTTGCAACGTTGGCCCTGGTCCTGCTGTCCTTCCACAAGCAAAACTTAACGTCTGTTTTACTGGGACTCTTGCCTGAAAAGATGTGAAGGGCCAGTTTGTGCACTTGCAACGTTGGCTTTCATCAGCTCCGGCGCAGAGAAAGCTGTGCCGTCGTTTGGGGAGGTGCCCCGTCACGATGTGGGTCGATGTGAGTGGAAGGCAGGACTATCCCCTCCGTTCTGTCTGTTGGACCCTGGTTGCTTTTGCTGGGTGCACAGAGGAGGAAGACCCCTGTGTATTTAAGGGCTGTATCCTCTCCTTCTTCCCAATGGAAGCGCGGGGGGACGGGGAGGCTCCCTGCCCGTCGCAGAGCCAGGGGCAGGAGAACAGCCCCGTTCCTCGGGAGTGGTTGGCACTGTGAGATGGCCCAAACGGGCCTCTCCCCTGTTGTTTACTGCTTAGAGCCTGTTGGTGTGCTGGCTTAGATTTAGGAAGAACTAAGTGGCCTACAGCTGTGACTGTTTTCATGTCAGAAACCCATGGTGATGTTTTGCTTTACTGTCCGAAGTGGAAGAAATAGCTTTTGAGTCATTGCCGATACAGGCTATTGAATGCGATCCCTTAAAAGCCAATTCAGAATGGTTCGTCTGAACTCTGCCCCTTGGCCCGTGCCTTCAAGGGACCCTTCTAGTATTCTGTGGTCCTCACACGAGAGGGTATATCAATATACTTTTCAAACAAAGAATTACAAAAATAGTAAGTCAGTCAGGAGTTCTAGCTTTTCTGTTCCAGCGATGGGGTATGAGGGGGAACACACAGCGCTGCTCTTTGAGATCTTCTCAGCAAGATTCGGGGCTGACCACATTGCTTTTGAGGGTGAAAGTTAAGCGTTGCACAGCATCCCCAGTAAAAAAAATCCCGTGTCTGCGGCGCCCTGAAACACATGCCTGCTGTGGTGCAAGAAGAGGAGGGAGAAATTCGGGGTTAGGAAGTGAAGTATTTGGCTGAAAACTCCTTAGGGATGAATTTTGTGCTTCAAATAAGAACCTTGTGATAAATTATAGAGCCATATGGCTGAATTAATTTTTTCATTTGGTATCTGGTGATTTCCCCCACCCCTGCACCACTAGAATAATCTCTTCAGAGTTCCTCATTTATTTTATCCAGAGAAGTCGTGACTCTACAGGTGAGGATGCTGTGCGGGAGGATGTTTCTGAAATGGAATTGGAATAGATGTTGATCTCTTGCTGTTTCTTGTAGAATCTCTTCTGGGCGGCCTCGGAGAGCTGAGTTCCCTGTACAGGAGCGTAGAGCAGCAACTGAACGAAACCCTGAGGCGACGCAGGCACGCGGGAGACGACGACTACAACATTGAGGTGCTGCTAGGTGTGGACGACTCTGTCGTCCGATTCCATGGCAAAGAACACGTTCAAAACTACCTCCTCACTCTCATGAACATAGTGAGTACCTTCCATAGCGCTGCGCGGCTTGTTTTGGAATGTGAAAGGCTTTTGTAAACTCCTGCAGGAGCATCTAGGAGACCATGCTTGATAAAAATATAAATATGATCATTTTGTCTACTGTTGGCTATGGTTCTCTCTTTTCAAGATGTTCCTTTAATTGATCTTTTTCGCAGTAGTTTTCTAGGGCACATTCTAGGGGAATTCTAAGAATTTGGAAATAGTTGAAAAACAGTGGGGGAAAAAAGTAAACTTGATACATCTCTAATAATTCCTAACTTCTCCCGCAAGACAGTTCTGAAGGAAACTTGGTTAAAGAATAAGCATGTAGAGCGAAAAAGTGTTCTAAATGCCTAAGGGCTCTTTGAAAGAGAGCAAACCTAGTAACGTGCGTTCCTTAACTCGCATGGCAATGTCCATATTTATAGAGAAACTACAAAGGAACAGAGACTTAGAGAACTGCTTTATCATAGTGTGTCTTATGGGGTTAGCAAGTCTTTTTTGTCTGCACGTACATTTCTGGCTGTAAAATCAATGGCAAGATACTATATTTAAAGATACAGTCTTGAACTACGCTGTCAGATTCTACAGAAATGCACATTACAGAAGAGCACAGTTCACACTGTGCATTAAAAGTCCTGTACTATACCGGCACTGAATGCTAGAATTGCGCAAGCTTAAATGTTTTCTGTTTTTTCTGTCTTTGAAGAAATTTGAAAAAGAATACATGAAAGGAATGTAAAGGAGATGTATAATCCCGTGCAATGTGTGGCCTTTTCTTAATGCATGTAAGTCTCAGACCCGGACGGATACAACTTAGAAGCTGTGGGGTTCGTAAGGTTTTCCAGGACACAAAACCAATATCCTAAGGACAGATTGTAAGAGAATAGGCTTACAATTAATAATAATGTGATGAATGTAGAAATAATTCTTGCATTTTTTATACTCACCTTTTTATCCCTGGAATAATTTAAAAATTATTCCTCAGGCTTAGGATCTTTGTAATGTTTCTTTATTCTGCATCACATCAGCTGCTGTCGTTCCTGACTGAGAGAATTGAATCCTTTCAGTACGGCAAAGTATCAGAAACACCTTCTCCCCCTCATCCCCAAAACCCCACTTCAGCTCCCCTTAGTACACAGCATTCCACTTCGGGAGGGACAGCCGACGTGAATAACACACATGGTGAATCCGGCCTTCAGTCCTTGCTTTATGGTTAGTTTGTATGCTTCTGCTGATAATTTTTTCTTACGCATTTTCTCTTCATGCCTTCCCTTGGTCCAGTCTTCCTAGCATCTTGAGTGCCGTGGCGGGCAGGGAGGCTACGTGTGGTGCTAGCACATAAAAAGGTTCATTGAGGCTCCATGAACACCACCACAAATCCAACATGTGTGAAAGACTATATGGCTTAG
>NW_009600049.1:26127-57239 GCF_000690535.1 Cariama cristata
AATTATGTGAGGGGAGATTGGTGATTGCTGGGGTGACAGGAGCAACCCCCTTGCACCTAATGAGGCCGGTGGGAAATCCCCTGCCGGTGGGGGAGTGGAAGGGGTGAGGTCGGTGATGCCACGACGGGGTGGGACAGCAGTCGGCGAGACTCTCTGTTGTGTACCGGGCTTCTTGGGACAACGCCTTTGCGTTAGACCTCGTGTGTGACACAGGTAACGCCGAAATGACAGAAAGGCCGCATTCAGAGTGACGGAGGCATTACTCCTCTCCCGTGCCCTCTGCTGTCGGTCCAAGCTTCGCTCCGTGTGCCTGGTATCGTAACATGTCCTGTGCCAAACGCTTTTGCGTGGCTCCCATTTAGTGCGCACCGTGCCGGGACGGCATCACACACGTGGCTGCCCAGGTACAGAGACCTGAGGCTCAAAATGTTACCTCTTGTGTTTCAGAGTAAGAACGAGTTGCCGTATCTAGAGAAGGTCTCTTTGCTCCCTTTGCAAGCTCCGCAGTCAGATAAATAAGCTATTCTTTCGTAAGGACCTGTGCTGCTAACACCACCACAAATCCAACATGTGTGAAAGACTATATGGCTTAGGTATCAAGAAGACCCCTGAAATATTGAGGGGGAAGCACAGGGCCAGGACCGAAGTGTACTCACAGGTATGGTCTCATTGTCGTAAGACCCCAGTTACCTTTTAAATGTTTAAAGCCAGGTCTTTTAAAAAAAAAAAATTAAAAAAAACCAAACCAAACCTCAGCACAACACAGCCTTTGCGTGTCACAATCCCATCTCAGTTTTCCAAGTGCACAAACATGCTGAGCGTCTTTGAAAATCTGCCCCACCTGTTCTGGCTCCCAAAATGAGGACTGGCAGTTTAAAAATTTAATCCATAGAATTTGAGAGGGAAAAAAAAAATCTCTGTATGAATGTAAACCAATTGATGTCTTTTCCAGCATAACTCTGTGTAGAATTATAGTAACTCTGTATAGAATTATACTGCACTATAAATCTAGAATAAGAAACTCCAGACATACACACACATTGTAACTGAAAAACAGAATTTAGTCTGCTAAGTTTACAACCTGGAGCTTTGTTCAGTCTTACGCCTTTCCTACTGTTTCTGTAATTGTGAGCTTGTACATTTTAGGTGACTGTTGTATTTTGGCAGGCCGGGGGAGTGGCGCGCTAACAGTAAGTGAATGGATGCTGTAGAATCTTGGTTTGATGAAGAGGGGCTGTTAAGTCGAGCAATGTCTGTGCATTTGGGTTTGGAGCCCGAGGCATTTAGTCGTAACTCCCTCCGCTCCCCTGACACGCAGACAGAAGGGCCATGGCGGTGGTGTGTTAGGAAGCCAGATGTGGAGATCTTTGAGGAGAAACAGGCGACTGAACCTGGGCTGCTCCGTGGATCGCCTCTGAGACACGAGTGACTCGACAACAAGGCTCTCAGGGCCGTGAATGTACGTCTAGTAACTGCCTGTCTTTGTCCTTAGTAGAAGCTGCTTTTCTCGACTTGAAGGAATCGGAGAGCACACGAGCAAACCTTTCTTTGTTCCTAGAAGATCACCAGCCCCTGGGACTGCTGCTGTGGCAGTCCAGTCGGCGGCTGACAGCAGTTCAGCACGGCTGAATTTGCCTGGCAGACATGAACTAACCTGACTTGTGGTTCAGATTTAGGTTTGGATCTAGTGGTGTGAAGGTCCAAGAACTGAACCTTCCGTATCTGAACTTGTACCTTTTACTCTTCCTAAAAATGGGGAGCTCTAGATGAGAAGGAATTTGTGATGGACGTGATGAGCATTCGTGAGGATTTGTGCAAGGCTGCTGCTAACTCGCCGAGACTTGCCTTCCCAAGCAGGGGAGTTAATGGCAGTGTTGCCCCGTGTAGCGCAGCATGTGCAAGATAGCTCCAGAGTAGCTTCAAAAGAACAAATATGTACGGGCGTCGTAAGCAACGCTAGTTTGCTCGAGTGCAAAAAAGCAGTATTAACTCACATTCATTCAACCTTGTGCCAAGACTGGTTATCCTGGGCACAGTGCCACACTGACACAACGATGCTGCTCTCGGTGCCAGAGCCGCCTCGCTGGGAACCGAGCACTGCATCGCCTTGCCGTGCCATTGGGAAATGCCCGAGATGTTTCCCTGTCCTTAACATTTGTACGTACTCTTGGCTTAAGAAACAGGCTGGAAAACCTGGCATGAGCAATGCATCTAAATCAGCTGTAAGGGTCAGCACTGGAAGTCAGAGGCCCAAATGGGCTCGTCTCATCCAAAGCTATAAAATCTGGTGTGGTCCTTAGCTTTTAGGTGAAGCTTTACCATTACCTCACAGCATGAACTGCCAAAGTTGCCAAAGACAGCCTGCCTTGCGGAGGTGCTGAGGGCTAAAATCATCCACTGGAGAGAACGTCGTTGCCCTGGAGTTGTTTGGGGTGGCTCGGTGGCCTCTCTATTGCTGGGCAGTTTCAGCTGAATTCCTTGAGGTGACAGAATGGACATTTTCCCGATCTTGCCTTTACCAGGAGCACATAAGGAGTTGTAGCCTCCATCTCCCGAGCCCTGCCATAGTGTTAGCACCATTCCTAATCCCTAGCGGAGCATCCCTCGGAGAACCTGCAGAAGTACAGCGGGAAAGCACGTAGAGTGAAAACTGGCAGAGGAGTGGGAAACGGGGTGCAAGTAGGACTGAGAAAGCCTCACCCCCTTCCTCTTGCCCCTGGTTTGTTCCCCCAGCCGGGTTATGCCCCAGGGCCAAGGCAGCCCCTCCGTGACTCTCTGGGTCTGTCGGGCGCCGGGGCCTGCCTCTCTCTCACGGTGGTCTGCCACACTGGTGGTGTCACTCCTTGCAAGAGCAGAATCTGTTTTCACCACTCTTTGTTGAATGTTTTATGGGAATGTGGCACTGTCAGCATATCTGGTGCTTTGCAGCTAGCTCTGCTGTTGTGTTATGTTGTCTCTCATAACATGGCTTTCCTCTCCTCGGCGCTACCCAAGAGAAACCGCAAACAAAAAGAGAGGCTCCTGAAGGCACTGCATGCAGTTTAGAGGAATTCCGTGTTTCAGCTAACAAAGGACAAAACAGTGAAACATTCATAGCAAGCACTTTCAGCAAGAGGTAGCTAGTACACTTTCTTCAGTGGACGCTTAAAAATAGCTTGATGTTTTCAGCACTGTGGTGTTAGATCTGAAATTAAAGGTCTCCTGCATTAGGCAGCTGACATTTGTTACTCCCTTGGTGCTTACTTAAGACAAAACTTCCCTGGGTTAAAGTAACTGAGATCAGAAAGAGATGCACAGAGGGCATCAGGTTGTACTGAGGGCTTCAAAGCAGGTTTGGACTTGGCAGTATTTGTATCTTCCAATTTATTTTTTTTTCTTGAGAGTAAACCAAAATTAGGCAATTCCGTGCATCATTCATTCTCACCTTGCAAGTTGCTTTTGACAGGATTCCTCTTTTGGTGATCACTAGCCACTCAGCATTGCGGTTTTGTGTGTATCACCTTCTTTCTAAATAACAATTTTCATTTGTTGTCCACATAGTGAAGTCAATGAGAGCTTTATGATTAGCTTGAATAAGAACAGGCAGTGCCAGATACGTCTAAAAATTCTGCCAGAGGTCTCTGTGCACACGTGCTACCTGCGGTTCCTTGTCTCCATCACTGGCTCTCATTGTTTCATTCACTCTGCCTCTGTCTGGAAGTGCATAGCAGGGCCTAAGCACAGTACTTGATCGAGAGATCTCTTGACTTTTTCTAGTCTCTAAGCCAATCCCTTGCCTGATAGTGATTACCTCAGGTAAAGGAGAAAAGTCAGATCAGCGCTCGTTCTTTCCGGTGCAGTGCCCCATGGAAAGGAGAGCTGATGCTGGCGGCCGACGACAGCGTGCGTAAGGTGGGGAGGTGACCTGCAAGGTTTTTCCATGCAGATCTGCTGCACTGTCCTCGCTAGCAGCATCCCGAAACGCTTGCCACCGTTTCAGCGGCTTGTGGCTGTGCTCACCTGCATGGGTCGGTGCCGTTGCTGAAGAATGTGAAACAGGAGTTAACGTAGTTTTGGCGACCACAGAAGCGAGCTAACTTTCAAATCCAGAAAGTTTGAGATGAGAAGTTATTATTTGTGTGAGTAACAAAATATTCTTGATAGAGTACTTGCAGGGAATAATTTTCTTTTTTACCACATACTTCGTGAAACATCAACAAGAAATCTTCATCAAAGGTGGTGTCACAATATTGTCTTTTTAGTTTTAAAAACATCTAAGTTTGTAAACAGCAGAGCTGATACACTGTCCCAAAACACTTCCATCTTTTCTTAAATGTCTGCATCTCCATCTGCTGGGAGCAGATGTCAGCACAGAGCCTGTGCAGGCTGAAACTCCGCTTCCCTCAGGACCCGCTGCAGTGCAGAGCGTTACCGCTTTTAGAAGGATGCTTTTGTCATAACCTCGCCATTCCTGTCAAGATTTTAACAGTGGGAGTCCTTTTGATAACGACTTTTAAACAAGGTGCAGGTAAAACAGGAAATGAGAAGAAAACTTAATGCAAAATAAGTGCCGGGAGAGTTGACATAGAAGAGTATTGAGCTTTTAAGAATTCTTCTATTAAAAAGGTTGCCAGAAAAGGCCAAGTTCAGCACTGTTTCTGCCCGTTCTTTTCCCTCTGCTCGGTGGCTTTCCCGGAGCCTTGTCTGTGCTGCAGAGCCTGGCCATCTACAAAAGCCCTCGCAGCATCGGCGCGAGCCTCTCTGCCGACTTGCCCGGGCTGTGGGTTGGGTGCTGGGCAGGAGGAGGAGGAGGAGGAGGCAGCTTGTGTTCTCTCACCTGAAACCTTTGAACGGTCATCTCCCAGCCCAGCGTGCTGTGGCAGGCAGGTGGGCTTGAGTAGCACAGTTCAGAAGAAAATCTCTGCTTTATTTCCTTGCGTGTCAGCAGCACGGCGAGCACTGAGGGACGTTCTTTACGGGCAAGCAGCCTGTTCTGGAGGTGGTGACTTCTTCTTAATGAGTTTGTTCTTGCCTCTCATCCAGCTGGTGGGTTACGCTGCGGAGCTGAATTGCGGGGCTGCGAGAACAGCCCAGGCCCTCTCTCTTCATCACAGGACTGAAGAAGCTATGGCAGCTGTTTCTCCTTCACAAGCCTGAGTTTTGATATGTGATTTTGTCAGGCTTATAACTTACCTGGTCTGTCAAGATTACTGGTTAGGGAGCTGTTTCGGTAGCATACAGTCATCGCGCACTCACTCCTCCCATCTATGAGTTTACGTCAATTTTAATCTAATATTGTCCTCAGCCAGTGGTAAAGACTAGTGGCATGTGAAGGTGTCACTGAAAGAGTACAACTCACTCCTTGCCGTTTAATCTACTGATTTATACCCATGGATGGTCAGTAGACCAGTAGTCAACTCTTTTTTTCAAAGCTGTCTCGTTTCCAGTGATGTGAACAGTAGAGCAGCTGATGGCATTAATCATTAAATTCTGAATTCCTCAACAGTCCTTCACTGTAGAATATTAATTAAGAAACTGCACTTTCCCCGTGCAAGTCAGACACAGAAATGTAAGTAGTTTCATCAAGGCAGAAGCAGAAAGTCACTGAGGCTGTATGGTCCCCAAAACCCCAGGAGAGTCAGATGAAGCATTCGGTGTAAGCGGAGAGGAGCTTGCTGTGAGTGAGCAAAGAAACTTCTGTCACCTTCCTCAGTCAGGTCAGTTACACTTGAATTATTTCTTTTTAAATACCTCAATAATTTAAAAAAGTGATCAAAGATGCCACAGATTCTAAGAGAAGGAAATGAAGAGCTGGCAGGCAAGGTAATACTGGTCTCATATAGAGCTTTTCATCCCAAAGTACCAAAGGCGGTCGCTGCAGGCAGGACCTGTGGGTCAAGAGGCAGCGGTGTCTGTGCCGGGTGAGGATCCAGCCCCTGTGCCTTCAGGGAGGAGGGCTGGGTGGAGGGTGCCTTCGATTTTGCCATTGCCATCTTAGGAGTACATCAGCTTGGGAATGGGGGTTCACCCGCGACATCCGTACTGCGCGAACGCGAGTGAGCTTCCCCAAAAGCACTGAAGTCCCCGGCTTAGCAGTTACCTCCCCTTCCCAGCGCTCCTGACTGCAGCCTTTCCCTTCATTTGCCGGGTGCATTGGTTTTGCCTGTCTGAACAATTCTTTATCCATTCAGTAAACAGATCCTTCCCCGCCTTGTCTGTGGAGTCTCCCGGTCGTCATCGCTGTCCCCGAGAGTGCTGACCGACGACTTCTTGGGCACGCTGCTCTTGAATTCACTCCGACCCCTCTTTGCTTCTGAACACTTCAGCTGAGGCTGTATGGCCAGTTGGCCGTCTGTGATACGTTTCACAGGTTCAGATCAGACAAATCAAGCTTCCTGGGGTGTGATTTATGTATGTGTTTTGTACCGGTATCTTGGAATGTGATTATTTTTGCCATGATAACCACAGCGTAGATGTGGTTACAGCCGTCTGAAAGTGCTGCAGTCTACACTGACCATTTCGGCACTTTTTTTACATTTGTGTCCTTCCAGCGAGGTTACAGGTTTCCAAAATTTCCTATGTTTTGGTTACAAGAGTATATACAAAGTTGTTCCTGATGGGAATCCTGTAGTGGAGCCCTCCAAAGCAATCCATGGAGAATGGGGTAAAAAATGGTGTTGCAGAGAAATCTTGAAGACAACTTGAATCTTTAGGTCAATTCCAGGATCCTTTTTATCTCTGGGAAAGTCCCTCCTGGGAAGTTTGGTGTTTCTTGGCACAAGGGAAATTGCGAATGCTTTTTCTGACACACGTCTTTGTGGGAGCAATGCTGTTGCATTACTGGGGAGAAGCTATGAGATGAATAATTGAACTTTGGAGTAATTGCTTCACAAGACAGGCAGTCTGAGTGATATGCTTATCCCTTGTAAAACTGTCCTGCTGACTGTCTGTTCTCAGCTGGTCCTAAAACGAATTGCTTTTTTGAAAACCGTGGGCTAAAATCATTGTGCCAGACCCCACAGTCTGGACAACTCGGAACGACCTTTTTCCCTGAGGGGAAGGGGGAAGTTCTGTTCAGCTTGACTGAAAAAAAAAAACAAAAAAAAGGGAAACCTCTAAATCCTGCTCAAATATCCCAGCCTCTGAACAGTGGTATTTATTTTTCACCAGTTACCCATAATATGATATTTATTTTGTTTTTAGGGGGATGAGTAACTTCATTGATGATCTGCAGATGTTTTAGCCCCCTAATGTATACTCTGGTGGCAGGACATTTCTCACCTTCGCAGACACAAGGACGGTCCTCAAGAAGAACGATTTTTGACCCATCTGCATAATTCTGGGCTTTTAACTTCGCTTCCACAAGTACTCTTTTTAGTACAAAAGTGACCACATAATTCTAATTTGTGCCTAAAAAGTAGGGCAGCAGCGTTAGTTGCTTCTAAGACGTAGGGCAGCAGTGTTAGTTGCTTCTAAAAAAGAAGTAGTTCTTGAAAACAAACCCCACCATGAAATATTTCCGTTGTTCAGCGAGCGGCGGAGCTGCAGCCTTGCCTGGGGGTTTCTGTCGGGTGGCTGGGCTCTCTGGTGTGCTGGGAGGGGTCTCTGGGCTCCCGTCCCTGTCTGATAAAGGATACGCAGCCGTTTGTGAGCAGTAATAAGACTGTTGTTTCTAACCACTTGCTTATTTTCACAAAACTTCTGGATGCTTAATTTCTTTGAAGTCTTTATTCTTTTGCAAGTGTTGCTGGAAAGTGGTAAACGGGGCCAAAATTTATTGGGGCATTACAACTGACAGAGGGAGTGACTACCTGGTCTTCATTTCCTTTGGAAATGGGGCTAAAAACACTTGAGTCAAAATTCTGCCTTCAGATGATGTGTAGAGATCTCACTGGAGCTCTCTCTGCAGAGCTCATGTGGTGCAGCGCCATGGGCTGGTGCCCGAGGACCCCCTGTGAGCGTTGCCGTTTGCGCTGCCTGGGTGTTCTCGGCACTCCCTGGGGACGGGAGCTTTGAGGTCTCACGGGCTTCTCTTGCGGATGGGTCTTTTCTGGGGCCGGCAGTTGTTTTTAATGTAGTAAGTCTTTCCAGATCACGTAAACGTTACATGCTTTCATGCAGCTGGTGAATTTTTTTAATGGACGCGTTGACTTGCAGAAATCGAGTCTATTTGGAGATATCATTACCCTGTAAGGTATACTGCAGTGTTTATGTGTCTGGCAATGCTGTTTACTTTAAACTTTCAGATGAAAATTTCCAAAGCATTTCTGGGATTTGGAAACACTTTGCCCATTAGCTTTAAGATTGATTTAGAATCAAGAGTACTATTCACGTCTTTAAAGCTAAACACATGCCTACATGCGTGCAGAAATGGAGCATCGTCGTTCGTGTCATTGTCTAAATATTCTGTCTTCCCAGCCTAGAGCTTCAGAATGCAAAAATGGCTTTAAGTCAAATCCTCAAGCATTTTCTGAGGACAAACTGAAGTTAACATCACATTTCCTTGAGTGAGAGCTACTGGCAGCAGAACCTTTTACAAAATGAACAGAAATACGCTCGCTCGCTTTCCCCACTGAAATGCTCGTCCCGAGTGTTTAAACCGATTGAAGTGAGATAAATGGTTGATGAAACAAATAGGAGCAGAATCTGGAATTCATCGCAGTTGGAGTGGCCAGATGGCATAGCGGAGGTGGCCACGTGGGATGGATGGTGGTGGGTTTATCTGTTGTTAAAGCAAACTCTATCCGCTTTTAAATCCCTCGGTGAAATTGAACACGCTGCTTTAACCTTGCTTTCAGGAATAACATCATTTCCCTCGTTATGTTTATCAGATGAGCGAAATGAAGCGTTCAGATAAGTATTTGCAGGGTTTGAACTTGAAGTCTTTTTTTCCCCCAATCACCTTTTCTGCTGGCCCTGGTCCAAAGGCCATTAAACTGGAGAGGAGCCGTGACACGTGCTTCAGAAAGTTCTGCCTGAGGGGGTATGTGATGGTGGGAAGTGTCGTCTGCCTTTCTCGCTGCATGGAAATGGTTTCAGACTTGAATCCTCTTCTGAGAAGACTGTAATGGTATATGCACTCGAAATAACATAGACATGGCCTTTAAAAGTCCCCTTTTGAATTTTTCCTGTTTTTTCCTCAGGTGAATGAAATTTACCACGATGAATCCCTGGGTGTTCACATAAACGTTGTGCTGGTCCGAATGATCATGTTGGGGTACGCGAAGGTAAGCAAGCCTCTGCACCCGTTCTCCCCCGTCGTCTTCTGTGTTATTACAGTCTGTGCACATCGGACGAAGGGCTGTGGAGGCAGAAGTGTACTGAACAGCTCGTTCCAGAGAACTGCTGCTCCTGCTTGCCAGGTGCTAAACCTGCTTGTGCCCTCGTTCCTGAGGCTGCCCATGGGCGTCCCTTTTGTGACACGGGTGCGGGCCTGGCTCAGCCTCAATTCTTGCTCTTTTGAGTCCTCCAAGAATTAAATCCGTTTAGTAGAAGCAATCGTCGTGGTTGCCCACCACAGCCTGCTGGTGCAGCCCCTCCAAGCAGTCTGCTAGTGTAACCCTCTCCTCCTCTCATTTTGTGTACAGCCCTCTTACTGGCTCAGAGCACGCTCCTCTGCTTTGTACCCTGGACAGTGCTTGTAACACTACATTGGTTTTTCTGGTAAAATACACTTAGAGAGTTTTGAAACAAATTAAATTGTTCAGGATGAGAGGAAAGCAGTAATGCTGCTGAGGGTTTGATAAAGATCACATCTGTTCCGTTTAACTCAGACGTTGAATTTGGGCAAGTCAAAAGACCAGTTTGGTGTTTGTCTTGTAATTAGATTTGCTGAGCTTGCAGGCACACGCTGTAGCAAAAGTCTCACAGAACCAGATGTTTAAGCTGTGTTCATCAGTAGACACTTACCGGCACTACGGTGTTGTACACCAGCTGAGGCACTCTCCCATGCGTTGGTGTTACTCACTTCTTCCACACAGGCTGTGTGTGTGGCACTACGTGCTCATTCATCTCATCTGAGTCACGATGTTCTCTGGCAGTCCAGAACGTAAGCGAGTTCCAACAAAAGAAATAAAAATGTTCTTATTCAATCCTGACATCAAGTTGTGTGTTCCTCCCGCACACTCCAGGCTATACACAGAAAGACAATTATTTTCGTAGATGATGTGAACACTAATTAAACTGTCTTCAGAAAGACCTCTAAAGATGTACTTTTACACATGCATGGCCACTGTTAACAGGCACCTTTTCCTTTCTCATAGGAAAGGCGGCTGTCGTGACTTAGAGTGGTAGGGTATTAGGAAGAGAGAAACGGGGACCTGGTTGGTGCTCCAAGAGAATCAAAACTTGTCTGAATTTCCTACCTGTAGGAGCTCCTGGGTCTAATGTGTTGCTTTTTCAGTCCATTAGCTTGATTGAAAGGGGGAATCCCTCGAGAAGCTTGGAGAACGTTTGCCGCTGGGCGTATCAGCAGCAGAAGTCAGACCCCAGTCACTCCGAGCACCACGATCATGCCATCTTCTTAACCAGGCAAGATTTTGGGCCTGCTGGTATGCAAGGTAATGCAGCTGACCTGAAGCAAAACTGTCTGGACCTGGTATTTCTTGGCTAGCGTCTGCCAGAAAGGAGGAAAATTTGAAAATCGCATTGTTACGTGATCCTGAGATAATAAGCAACGTAGGCCTTTATTCAGCAAATACTTGAGGAAGTGTTCAGTTTTAAAGGTGTATTAACCTGGTCCTGTTGAGGAAAGCACGTGCGCTCATCACAACTTTCCGTTCCCTGTTCTGGCTTTAGAAAAGGCCCACGTGGACAGCCTGAGCATGTACTCATTACTCTGTTGTGGAGGGAAAGTACTTCCTCCCATTCGTTTTACATACTTGTTAAAAAGCAGGTAGACCTTGCCATTTGTATCTAACTGGAGCAGATTAAGTTCTTACTTGAGAGATGTAAGTAAATAGCTGTTTCCTTTCTTCAAACACCAGGTGTTTCTGTGTGTGTGTGTGCAGGGATCACTAGGAACGCTCAACGCCCTTTGCATTCAACATCACTTTTATTTTATTGCATCATTCACTGTAGATTCCTTTTTATAGATAGCATACCAGCTACTTTGGTACCTGCGTTAATCTTTATGACCCAAGGAACTGATGATAATGGGAAGTAAATTCACAAAGTGCGATTTATGTCAGCGCAGATAAATGTCTTTTATGTCAGTGCAGATCCAGCAGACTCTGGGTGAGACCATGTTTTGGCTGTCCAGTTGGAGATGTCGTAGAAATTTGTGTTCAGTACCTCCAAGCTCCCTTCACCTTTCAGGGGGACATAAGGCTTCTCCTTCAGGTCTGGGCTGGCAAGCCTGGAGTGAGCTGGTTAGGTTGAGATGTTAGGCAGACTTCCCTGTCTTGAGAAAGATTTTAGCTTTTACTGAGAAAAAGACATGCAATATGCACCAGGCGGTATGTAGATGAAGGTACCGATATGAACACATGCAAAAAATCCCCACCTATAGCTCTGCCTTTTAATTGAACAGGAATCTTGTGCGTTTTTGGTGATAAAAGTGTAAGCGCCTGAAGTGACACAGATGGAATCAGTCCCAGTATGTCAGAGCCATTTGCTCTGACAGCAATTGCAAAGACAGAGACAAAATTGACAACCAAGAGAAAATAATCCTAGGGTCTTCTAAGTAGTAAGTTTATTGGGGGGTATCGTTTAAAATAAATGTAATGGGCAAAAGAATCAGACATGATTTCTCTCAATAGGATATGCTCCTGTTACTGGCATGTGTCACCCAGTCCGAAGCTGTACTCTCAACCATGAGGATGGGTTTTCATCAGCTTTTGTTGTCGCTCATGAAACTGGTCACGTGTAAGTCTAACTTTTACAACTAGGTTGCTGACAAAATGTGGCGCTGCATGTCCTGCTTGCTTCAAGTGGTTTAATTTTAGTGGCCATATGAGAGCTATCCTAATTTTATTACCATCCCCTTGGAATGCATCAGTGGCTTAAGCAATGAAGAGATAAGTGGGGGAAGAAAGGAAGGGGAAGAGAGAGGGGGAACTTGTTTTCTCTAGGGTGGGGAAGAGGTCAGTGAGAAACCTGGAAGGCCCAGGCAGTGGAGACAGTAGCTTGTCAAGCATCCTTCACTTCTGTCTTCTCATTGACTGGAAGTGCTGATTTGTTAGTTTTGGCACCTCTTCAAGAAGGATAAAATGTTAAGTTGGGAGCAACTGATTAAGCAAAGATCTCTGTTAGCTGTCTGGATGAATTGATGTCAAGCACTGAGGATCTGATTTTTGTCTTCCTTAAGTAGTGCAGGCTACTCATTCAGCTCCCTGGGAGGAATTTAGCTCAGTTGGAGATGAGCAGGTCACTTGCTTATTAATCTGTACCAGGTGCACGCCTGGAGATGTGAGGTACTAACCACGTTAGCTCTTTGGAGGTGCAACGATAACTATGTTAGCTCTGTGTTTCAAGAGGTGCTTTTGATAAATGAGTATACAAACATCTCAGTGTCCGAATGAACTGCTCCCTAATGAGCAGAATGGTTGTTTTCCTTGATCTGAAGTATAAGACGTCATCATCATCTAGTTAGTTCCTTCCTGGTATTAACAAATAAAAGGAAATATAAATGAAAGAGTATTCAGAGGGTCCTTATGTTTTGGCGTCAAAGAAGATCAGATTAAAATGCAGGTGATATCTGTAGAATGCAAAGAATAATTTCAATTTGCTTGATGACATGTGCATGAGAAACTGTTTTCTTTCCAGTCGTTTTACCAGTTGAAGAGCGGAAACTGCCTGGGCTCTGATGCCGATTCTTTGTTACAGGCTGGGAATGGAGCACGATGGGCAAGGGAACAGATGTGGGGATGAGACAGCAATGGGGAGCGTTATGGCTCCCTTGGTGCAGGCTGCCTTTCATCGTTACCACTGGTCCAGATGCAGCGGCCAAGAACTCAAAAGATACATACAGTAAGGACCTGGCAGCACCCGGCGGTAGTTGTTTTACTAAAGGAAACAGAAGTCTCTGCAGTTCCTGGGATGTGGGGCCGGTGTGGTGCCCTCTGCTAGGCAGCGAAGAGAAGAGGAGAGGCAATCCCAGCGGGAAGGAGCAGGCACAGGTGTCCTAAAGGGGAGCCTTGGCTGTGGGAGCCCTTTGTATAAACACAGCGGTACTGGGGCCTTAGAGGTACTGAGGAATGGGATCCTCGGGGCGGCCTGCCCTCTGCTTCCAAACGGGGATTCAGCCTTCGGAGGCATGCCCGTAGGCTGCTCCGTGCTTCAGCGCAACAGCAGCGACCCCGCTGGCTCCAGCCCTGGCCTCCTCCGCTGACGCGGTTGTCTGATCACCTTTTTTGCCATACTCTTTTTGCCTTGGAAGCTGTGTTAGCAAAGCCGTGAGCCAGGAGCAGGGCGTCCTCACGTAGGGCTGCGCTCAAAGCCGTGCCTCCGCTGGGGGATGGCAGCGGGAGCCTCTCTGGCCGACTCCGTGTCAGGCAGCCGGTGTTTTCCCTAGGTGTTGGATTTCTCTAGGAGTTATGCTGTGAAACTGGCAGGATGAAGCCCTAAACTCAGAAAAGGAACTAGCAAAGGTTGTGGAAGAGAGAAGGCGGCATGCGTGCAGGTGTCTGAATTAGGGAGCAGAGGAGAACAGATCTCTACCCTGCTGGCTCTGGGCTCCCTCCGTGTATGTACCTCTTCATCCAGTTCTTACTCAGGCTTCCTTCTCCCTTGCAAATAGCTGGGTTTGCCAGTCAAAACTGAGGGAAAACTGAATGGGTTCACCCACATCTCCTACAGAAGAAACTCTATTCGTAACATAAAGCATAAAATAGTAATTGATTGAGACCTTAAAGCTTAAAGTGAAATATCCCCGTGCAGGAGGAGCAGCCCACCAGTATTGCTATTTTAAGACACGAGAGTTAAAGAGGAATGAGGAAAAAGCAAGCCTTGTTCTTGCCCTTTGCACAGGCAGGGCTTCATCCCTGCGAATACATTAGATGTCAGGTAAGAAGGGCTGTTCTCAGTCTGCTGTCCTGTTTCAAAGCACCATAAAGTCGATGGAAAGACCCCCTGTGACTGCCACGGGCGTTGTGTTAGGCCTTATATTAGGACCAGGTCAGAGCACGTTGAGATGTTGCCCTTTGGCACCGAGAGCGGAGGAGTGTTTGTTTTCTACCGCTGGTGACAGGAAAGTGCGGTGC
This sequence comes from Cariama cristata, assembly GCF_000690535.1. NCBI lineage: Eukaryota > Metazoa > Chordata > Aves > Cariamiformes > Cariamidae > Cariama > Cariama cristata. The sequence goes on from NW_009600049.1 coordinate 40,308, forward strand.
AAATTTCCCGTGTGTCGCTGGGGCAGGGAAGGGCTGGAGATGCCTCTCCGGCAGGGATTTTGCTGTAGGACCTTCCCATCCAATGCTCCGTTGTGTTGCACTAGGCAGTGTTCAACTACGTAAACAGGACAGAAGACAGGTTGGAGAAAAGGCGTGTTGCCTTACTAAGAATAAGTACTTTGATCTTGCTGATTGAAAAAAAAGAAAGACTACATCTTCTCACGTATTTTTTTTTTTTCTATATATCTTTCCACAGCTCTTACGACTGTCTTCTGGACGACCCTTTCGAACATGATTGGCCCAAGCTTCCTGAACTGCCAGGCATCAATTATTCCATGGACGAACAGTGCCGCTTTGATTTTGGCGTTGGCTATAAAATGTGCACAGCGGTATGTTCAAGGCAGTCATTGCAAAGACAAACGTTCATTCAGCAAGTTGGTGTCTGGCCTGATCTAAGAGCTGCAATATATGCATTTTCTCGTAATTGAAGAGCAGTTAGTGGAGTAGTTTAAACAGACCTATAAAGAGGAGAGAGATATTTATGGGTGAAATGCAGTCATCTGGGTCATTTGGTTTAACGCTCAAGTGGATGGCAGCACGGTCCACATGACAGAGGCTTGTGGTAGTGATCCCAAGGAAGAAGGGAAACAAAAACCTCATTTTCCTCCCACTTCTGGGTGTCTCCTCCTTTCCTCATCTCACCAGCTCAGGGCTAGGGGATGCAGGGAATAAGCACTGCCCTTTTCTTTCTGGAGATGCTGTACTTATTGGTAGTCGTATGTGTGAGATGAGTTGACTGGGTGGGTTGAATCTTTGTCTGAAAAGTATTAATAATCTAATGTTGAGTTTCGTCTCATAAACGTTCCGCATTTCAGTTCCGAACGTTTGACCCGTGCAAGCAGTTGTGGTGTAGCCATCCAGATAACCCGTATTTCTGTAAGACTAAGAAAGGACCTCCACTCGATGGGACAGAATGTGCCCCTGGAAAAGTGAGTATTGTGTTTTCGCTGTGTTTGTATTAAAACAAACAAACAAACAGTTGCATTCATTTGGGTTGAAGGGTAGAGAGGAAAACAGGGAATTGCCTGGCATCCCAGGAGTGGAACCGGAGGAAGGGAAAAGAGGGAGCTGTGCTTTCCTACTGTGAGATTCTGTGAGCTGTACAAGGTTTGCCGTAGTACGAAGTAAATTTTGGAGATAGAAACCCCAGTTGAGGTGTAACCCATTCTCAGCCTCTTCTGTGGCTTTTTTGTTATCTTTTTTGGATTCTTGTCTCATCTGCAAAGCGTCCATAAAGTGTCTTCAGGAATCCGTGGGAGCAGATAATGCCGTTACTGTAGGAGCGCTGCTTAGTGCTTGTGGTCCAGACAGCCTGTGGCTAAGGGTTGGTGTAGGCTTAGGATTAGCTCTTTATTTTTCACTTTTAATAACTCCATTAGTGGGTGTCCTACTGCTAATTCATTTTTAATTATAAAATTATACTCAAATAAATGTTTGTTTAGCAAATTCCATGTATTTTGAGATACCGGAGAGCCACATGTACCACGTGCGTTTGCCCTAGCCAGCAGCAGAACAACACCCTGCCCAGCGACTAGCCCTCTGTTCCAGCCCGTTGGCCTAAGTGTGATAGTTGGCCAGTATGAGGAAAAAAAATTTAAAAAGACAACTGATCCTCAGCAAAGACTTTATCCTTTAATAATCACTTTAATATTCAAATAAAGACTTTAATATTCAGAACATTAAAATTCCTTCCAGAAGAAGGTGGTAGCGACTAAGACTCACATGAAACAAAGCCTTACTTCAGGTAAGTGTCGAGGAGGGTGGAACGTGCCGAGCTTGGGCTGTGTGCCCTTGGAAGGGTTCAGGGCCAGGGTCGGCGGTGCTGCCTGCGGGCTGCCGTCAGGGAGGGGGTCGGGTACCCTTGGGCCCAGAGCACGCAGACCCTCACCCCTTTGTCTCTGCTTGCGGTCTGATCTCCGAGATGTCCCTTCTCAGCCCATGGGCTCACCTCTCCGCGCTTTTGATTTTACTGCAGTTATGCGTTTGGGTTTTGTTTCTGTTCTCATCTGTTTTCCTTGCCCAATTTTTCTCAGTGGTGCTATAAAGGTCACTGCATGTGGAAGAACGCCAACCAGCTGAAGCAGGATGGCAACTGGGGACCCTGGACAAAATTTGGCTCCTGCTCCCGGAGCTGTGGAACGGGAGTTCGCTTTCGAACGCGCCAGTGCAACAATCCAATGTAGGTCTTCTGGCTGGGGGGTGGTTCCAGGCAACTGGGAGTCGTTACAGGTGTCAGTTTAAATGGCAGTTGCGTTTTGGAAGGAGTCTGCCAAAATTCTGTTCAAAAGCCCCTTGAAATATGGCTTTTTGCAGGGAGCTAGGATCATTTTTGGAGAACCCAAGAATTTCCAGAGGAAAGCCTGTGGAAAACCATCCCAGGGATTTAGCTGATGTGTAAGAGAGTGAAGATTACATAGTGTGTGAGCTCAGCGAGCTGCAGGATAAACTTAGATAATCTCTAATTATAAATCGACTGTTGGCAGCGTATGCGTGCCCGTGGATTGCTTCTGCATTTCAGCGTATGCCTGGGGGAGGCATCGACAAGCACCGAGGTTACACGGCCAGCGCGTGTCTGTGCAGTGTAACCGCTCTGTTGCCGTTTCTGTCACTTCACACACCTTTTTTGCAAAATTGTTCCTTAAGAGTGTGAAATTTCACCTAAGACAGAAGAAAAATCCCCAGAGCTCATATCCAGGGGGGTTTAGAATCTCCTGAATCTTCTTCTTTTCACAGGCCCATTAATGGAGGTGAAGATTGTGCCGGTGTCAATTTTGAGTTCCAACTTTGCAATACAGAGGAGTGTCCGAAGCACTTTGAGGACTTCAGAGCGCAGCAATGCCAGCAGCGCAACTCCCACTTTGAGTACCAGAACAGCAAGCACCACTGGCTGCCGTACGAACACCCGGACTGTAAGTTCTGTCGTTTGCCTTTACTACAAGTCAATCCTGGAATCGCCCAGAGCTCCTGGGGGTCTTGTTCGTCAGCTGTACAGAGATAGAAGTAATTGGGGTGTGAGCGAGTGTAGGCGAGACTAAAAAGCAAGACAAAAGGATGGCCCCAGAAGGAAAGAAGGGATACCGTGCGAGACAGTTGTCAGTTCCCCAGCCCTGGGCCGGCTAGCTTCCCCTGAATTTCATCCTCCTCGTAGAGAGAACGTGATGTAGCAAGAGGCTCTGGGCTCTGGGCTCCTGCTGGGACAGCTGGTGGGTGCTCACAGCAGTCGGCGCCCTGTGCTGTCGAGCTCTGGCTCTCTGCTCTTGGGGCAGAGGGTGGAAGGCTGCTGGCTGGGTCGTGAAAAACCCCTCCTGCCCGCTCTCCCGTACAGCTCTTCGTCTGCCTGAGCACAAAGGGCCAGCCTTTGATCGTGGCTGCTGGAAGTATTAACCGCGTTTTCTAATGCACTACTTGAGAAGTCCTCCTTAGTATTTTCCCACTCCTTTATAGATCCATCTGCCTCAGCCTGATTCTGTCAGTCTTCGCTACTCACATTAAGCTAACCCAGCAATCACCTTGCATGACGAGGGCAGCTTCGAGCACAAAGACGGATTCCTAGTTCACTGAAAGGTGCTGCGGACTTGCTGGTGTTTCTTCCTCGGGTACCTCCTGAGATAGCCTTTACATGGAGTTAGGGAGGGAGGGAGTTAGATTCAGACACTGAGCAGGAAATATGTTCAGCTGGTATTTCCAAAAAAGGATAAAGAAAGTTAAAGATCAAAATCCTCTTGTGCTTTTCACCTGGCTTTAGCACCATCTTCTCACAGGGTCATTTTTCTGCTGTCATTTTTCTGCATCCCTGTGATGTTGTAAACTCAGCCCTGTTCCCAGTAGGATCGGAATGAAAGCTGCTTTCAGAATAGTGGAGAACGCAGTCCTAGGAGCCTCTTTAGAAGGGAACAGATTCCGTCGAGAATATCTCAAAGCGATAGGCCCATAATTCACAGAAAAGCAAATGAGTTGCTCTTTTTCTCACTGCTGTCTATTAAAGGTCCTTTCGATCTCTGTCGTATTCTCTTCACTCCTTTAGTGGGCTGTTTTTGTGAAGCACATTTGGATTGCTGTTAATTTATGCAGTTACTTCTCTTTCCTTGATGCACAGCTATTAAGAGATGTCACCTGTACTGCCAATCCAAGGAGACCGGAGATGTTGCTTATATGAAACAGCTGGCACACGATGGGACTCGCTGTTCCTATAAAGACCCTTACAGCATTTGTGTTCGTGGAGAATGCGTGGTGAGTGGCAGCTTCCCAAGGTCATCATCGCGTTTGAGCTGTGCCGTGTTACAGCACAGCTCTGGTTAGGCTCAGTCAGAACAACTCAGTCAACAGTGTAGAGAGAGGCTTTGCAGATGTTTCTGAATTAAATATTTACAGCATCATATTCCTCATAATTCCTTGAGATTCAAAGTAAAATAGAGCTATGGTACAGACCTCTTCTGTGCAAATACTCCACTTCGCTTGAGCTGATAGTTTCATTTGCCTTTTTTGCACTTAGTTTCATGTCTGAAAAGAATTGTGTCTCTTTTTCTGTCTTTCCCATCTTTCTTAGTCTTGAAGTACAGTGAATACAAGGCAAGAATCACTTCCTATTTTTCACATGAAATCCATTATCCAGCACCAGATTTGCAAGTAATTTGTGTTTAAATAAAATAGACATGTGTTGGGTGGTAATATCCTCTATGCGTTAATTGTGCGATGGCTTCCCACCGTAACTAAAACCGACAGCCAATGCCAAAGCCTTCTCTTGTTTTTGCTCTTCCGTCTGCAGAAAGTGGGCTGCGACAAGGAGATTGGCTCCAATAAGGTTGAAGATAAATGTGGCGTCTGTGGCGGGGACAACTCCCATTGCCGAACTGTGAAGGGAACCTTTACCCGCACTCCCAAAAAGCTTGGTAGGAATAGCATTTGCATGCGTCTGGTTATAATTTTTGTTGTCTCTGGTGTTTCTGTCATACTTACTGCTCTTGCAGACCGGTCAGAAATGCAACCTGCTTCAAGGGAGCAAAACACAATTTGTAAGCTGATGTGCAAAACTAGTTTAGTCCCTGGTAAAGAAATGACATCTTTGAAACAGTGTACTATTTCTGTCCTTTGAAGGACCTATTAGAAGAAAGGTTGATCAGTCAGGTGTATTGAGAGATACTCACCGTGCGGAGCGTGTTTCGTTCTTCTTTGTAAATGCTGAAGCCCAGCCGGACAATGTTGGTGATAAGTGGGGATAGACTGAATTTTGCTAAACAAAACCAAACTGTTCTTCTCACAGTGAAATGAAGAATAATTCCAGATACGTTGCCTGACACTAAGTGTAACGTGCCTCTGTCTGTAGGAGGACTGAAGGAAACATTTTTTTTCTCCCATTGAAGATTAAACTTTTCACAAGTTTTTTCCTCTCAAACCTAAACTGAAGAGTTTTAAGTGGAAGTCTGAATTTCTGTGCATATGAAGTGAGCATATGGATCCTCATGTCAAATTGGTTTATGATGCTTTCTCACAAATTACAGCCCTTTAGTCAAATAAACAAATTACAAATAAATTCAGCTGAATTCTGAACCAAAGATAAAAATTTTTTGGCAAGAATCCTCATTTCTCATATCCTTTAAGTTGTGTGAGTGAGATCCAGTGGAACTTAGGATGGCATTCTGCTCGCTCAGGACTAAGAACGACCTGGGTAACATTTTCCGACTGCACTCTGGGGTATTTTGCAACGCATTTCCTATCAGTTATAGCCCAAGATCTCCTTGGACTTCTTCAGAAATGTCTATTTTGTCAGGTATTTGTTAAGCCAGCAGCATTATCTTGTACGTTTTGCTGTGCCTACTTTGTATTTTGAGGCTTTCCTGTATTGCCTTTTCAGGCTGGGGAAGCTCCTCAGGGAAGTGTATGCCCTGTGTGAGTGGGAGCAGTTATTTCAGGAATATCTGTCTGATAGAACTAAGTGTTTTAAGACAGAGCAGAGAAAGGCTAAGGGACAGATCATGTGAACATCTGCATTAACAGTAATTAAGCATACTTCACTGCAGCATTAATAATTAAAGTTGGACAGTGAGCAGCCAAACTGAACTTGGAAAAAGATAAGCTAATGTGCGATTGGAAATAAAAAATGTAAAAAACAAAATTCTGCTGAAAATACTTACTGATTATTACAGACCAATTGGAAAAGTTTACTGGTTGTAAAGATCAACTTACAGTACAGAGCCTGTCTGAAAGGGATGGTTCCCTGGAGGCTGATGGATTGGACAGGGAATAATGCAAGAATCACTCAGACTTTGGGAGTAATGGACCTAAGACTATAGCTTGAGCCTTATATATAAGCCTGTGTGTTTCTGGAGCTGGCAGCTGCTGCGCTTTTTCTTAAAAAAAAAAAAGTGATCAGCAGAAATAAGTGCTCGGCCTTCTAAGAGCATTTCTGATTTTTTCACTGAGAAAATGATGGGAGTTTTGGGGGCAGAGGGGATATTCATGTCAATTCATGTCACAACTTTGGATCCAGTCCAGTAAGAGCTTTCTGTAACGAGTCTGGTTTCTGTTGCCCGTACCAGTGGTTTGGAGCTCCGTGTACAGCCTCAGCCTGTGCTGTGCCCTACTCCCTGGGAGATGGGCAGGGCGAACGAGAGGCCGGCAGAGGCCAAAATACGCCCCTGACCCCCCCACGTTCTGCCTCCGCATTTCTGCCTGTGGGCCACTGAGAACCTGGCGGGGTGATGGCACGCCATTGAATGGTGGCACGGTATTTTCAGTGTCTGGAAAGCACGGCGGTGCAAAGTGACAGGCGGTGCTGGGAGATAGTTCAGGGAAGACTGCCGTTAATCAGCAACTTATTGGCAAATGTTTGTGAAAGTGATAGAAGTGTTTATGAAATGTTTATTGTTTTACAGTAACTTTGGCAATCTAGTCATTAAAAAGACTAACTGACCTCTTCCAACAGGAAAACATTTAAGCAAGAGGTGCCAAAAAGAATTCAAGTTTCTGGAAAATGAAATCTGCAAGTATCCAACTTAAAATCACCTACCTGAATTTTCATTGGTCTGACTTTCATTGACTATTAACAGCTGCTGGATGTGTCTAATTCTGCTTTAAATGCATTTGAACACGTAACGTAATTTATACTTTACATTCGTAAAGACGATCTAGCTGACAAACGTAGTCAATGAAATAACAAGACTCGACTCCCATAGCACTAACTACAGATGTTCTATTTAAGGGAAGACAAGAGGAGCGTTTACATTGCCCAAAGGAGCTCGCAATATTTCCCTTTCTGAAACAAAGGTGTCTAAAAATACGCTGGGTAAGTGTCAAGTGCTTGTAGAAAGAGAGGCATCCATGGCAACTCAAGAGTTCTTGCTGCAGTTCTCGTCTCCATTCGGACATTGATAGATAACACCAAATCAGGCAAGAGCTTTATGTTTCGTATGCTCAAAACGAAAAGATTGGCAAATGCCGTTTGCGCAGTCGCTCGTCAGCCAAGACTCTGATTTTACATATTCCTAGCCCTTCTTTTTCTTCACTTAGGTTTTCCAAGGAGCTGTAGTATGGCAGGTGCATGACAAACTACCAAGGCATTCGTTAGTCCCAGAGCCCCAGGATGAAACAGAATTACTTAGGTGCTACGTCTTGTGGTTGCAGTGCACAAACAGTAAAACTCCTGTCACATCTACCCTGCATCCGTAGCAGGGCTGTGTTACTCGGGAAGATTGCATAGCAGAGTACAAAACGGAGAGAAACTCACTCAGCTCTTAAAAAAGGGATCTACGGAGATTTACCAGAACTAAATCTGCAGTTGTTAAAGAGAAAATAATAGAAATGTGAAAATACCGTGCGCTCAGAGTGCTTATGGTGCTCTTGGTTAAAACTTGACATAGAAGTACCTGTTGACAGGCCCCTGGGAGGGATTTTAGTCTCCCTGATGACAGTACTTGCTTAATGTTGCACTAATTACCTGTGGTTTGGACTGATAAACCATTGAAATTTAGAATCAGAATAATTTTCTTTGGGAGCAGCTTTTTACTTTTAGCTGTAAAGAGTTGAATTCCGCCCCATCACTTCAGCAGCAGCAATTTAATTGAGACGTTTTACATTCCCAGTTGTAAATAGTTTGGGTTAAGTTCCATACAGGCAAGCCTTTTCTGATGGGTGGCGACAACCCACGCTGTACTACGCCCACCTTTCTCCAGTCTTTGACGTCTCAGAAGTCAGCAGACGCACTTAAGACGTTAACATCTAACATGACAGCAAGTAAACTCAAATCTAACAGCCGGGCTGATGAGCGATTTGGAAAAAATAGTCAGGAGGACTTGTGTTTTTCCCCCTCGTATGCTGAGGAACATAGGAAACATATTTTTGCCTGAATGGTTAATGGATACGGCCTATAGCAGTGTAGCTGGTCAAGTGACAAATAGGTTTGTAACTGGTTTCTCTTCTCTGCCTGAAAGAGAAAAAACACACAGAGGTCCTGTCAAGTACGTTACAAAACTATTTGCTCGGTTCCTTTCTGACGCTGCTGCTCAGTTGATGATGGATGCCCTCTTCTGCAAGTAGAAGCTGGATCATGTAGCGCGCTCCTAACCATGGCTATTGCTTTTTCTTTCCATCTCCGCTTTCTCCATTGACTACTACACATGCCAAAGGGTACCTTAAGATGTTTGATATCCCTCCTGGTGCTCGACATGTGTTTATCCAAGAAGACGAGGCTTCTCCTCACTTTCTTGGTAAGTGTTTCTCTCCTCAGGTTTGGCTTTGAGGCATGATGACGGGGCAGTCATGCAGAAGAACCTGAGAAATGAGATAACCAAATTAAAGTGTTTTGGGTAAATATGTGCATCCAAAATTGCATGTTAAGGACTGAGTCCTACAGCATAAGCTCGGCAAAAAAATATTTTCTTCTCATTTGAATTCTTCAGAATATTAAACTGATGCCAATTTGCACGTTTACTAACAGAAGATTGTCATCACTCGCGTTTAAATGGGCACTGCCAGGGTAAAAACCATGTATTCTACTATGTGAAGCAAATTCAGTATCTTTAATTATTCTTATTTGCTGCAGATTATAAGCAACAGCTATTTTAATGGAAAGAAGATTGGGGAACTCATGATGTATTTGCAGGCCATTTCATTTCAGATTTTTCTCACATAGGACAGTTCACACTGTTGTCAATCAATTTGTATCTTACTGCTTACCATTTTCTAATGCTTAAGGGATTTTTAGCTCACAGGAGAGGGGTGAGATCTTCCCTGGATTTTAACAGCCTTTTAATCAGCTCCTCAGGTGCTAGGGCAGTGTCTGGGCTGTAAACCCTTCAGGCAGCGTTGGATTAGTTACTAAAAAGAAGTAGGAATAGAAAATTTAAAAAAAAAAAAAAATTAAGAAATGACATTTTTTCAACTGTAATGATGTCAAAGGGGGAAGCTTGGCTTTTGAGGTCCAAGAGCTTCATTTTGGACCAAGCGTAGCCTGATAGTTACTTCCAGAGAAGCATAGCTTTGCTTTGGCAGCAAGTGGCTTCATGAAGCTACTCAGTAGGTGCTGCAGGGCTCCTGCATTTGGGTTGCTGTAATCACAGGCGCTTGGAAGATTTCTGCATAGTTTTTTTATCGTGTTTTATGGTGCATTGGAAAAAGCTGTACAAAAGAAAAAATGAGAGTCCATCTTTCAGATTTCTGATGTATTAGCTTCTAATTGGAGCATAATACCAATAATCCCCACACTAGGTGACTGTTAAGGTGTGGTGCAGGAACCCAAACCCAAGTAGTTTCCCAGGGGTTCAAACGCCTCAGCTCTTTGCTTACTGCATTTAGCATCTGATACATACGTATGTACGCAAAAGAAACTAAAATGTGATGAAAAAGTCATCGTTTTCGTAATCTGAGGAAAATAAGAAATGCATTTAAAGGCTGCTGAGGTGTCTGTTGCAGGCATTCCCAGTAACACTGATTTTGGTCTTGTGCAAATAAAGAGGATGGGTGATTCTGCAGCTGTGACCCGAGTTCCTTGCTACTACCCGTGCTGCTTGGGAACTAAGCTGGTACGGGAACCGTGCACCTAACATAGGAAGAGGTGCTTCAGTCTCTCTTTAGTTCTGTATCTGTATCTAATTCACATGGATAAGGAGGTATAAAATTGAAGCAAATATATGAATGCATCTATCATCAAACTGGAAATCGAGGGCGGCATGAGATGGCCTTGGGGGGCCTGTCCCTGAGCCAGTGCATCTACAGCAGTCGCTGGTGTGTTGGGTTTCTTTGCAAAAGGCCGTCTGTAATGTCTCCTGTCAAGTTTCACATCAGCCACCATCGTTGCTGGCGATACGATGGGAGGCACGACTGGCACTGTTTTCAATCCTTTTAGCAATTAAAAACCAGGCTACAGGACACTATATTCTGAATGGGAAAGGGGAGGAGGCCAGATCCCGATCTTTCATCGACCTGGGCGTGGAGTGGGAGTACAACATAGAAGACGACATAGAAACCCTCCACACCGACGGACCCTTGCACGATGCCGTGGTTGTGCTGGTAGGTTACGGGTCAAGCGGTGGGAGCATGGTGGGTTTGTCTTGTATGAAAAGCGCATGGCCAGCGTGGAGCTTGTGCCGAGATAAACCACTGCTGTGTTTTGTCTGTGTTTTATCTCACTGAAAGACATGATGAGCCGATGAGATGTCTGATAGCCCGAAGCCCTTTTCTCGTTAGCAGTTACCTGCTCTTGTAAACTGCTGCCTGTTCATGCAGCGGTAATATGTCAGTCAGAAGCCCAATATTGCGTTGTCGGACATCGGTGGGACACTTTCAGTGGACCAAAAAAGGGCATTGCATGTCAAACCATGGCTGAGACCAGCCCTACTCTTTAGCCAAGTCAATGATGTGCCCACACCATCCTTTCATCCTAGATGATGGTGTCCTGCTGGGCCAGCTTAGATTGCTAGCCTAGAAATATATCTCATTTTAAGTGGCTCTGTGTTGATCTTACTGTTGTTAGTTCTAACTGTGAAGACAAAAACCAATTTATTTTTTTTTCCCCAGTGAGTTAACTACCAGTTTCCATGTTTCCCCTAAGAGCCAGGCCTTGGTTTCTTTACCTTGCAAAGGAATAAATAATATCTCTGGCTTTGTACCACTGTTTACTTTTGATTATTAATAGATCATTCCTCGGGAGAATGACACGAGATCTAGTCTGACTTACAAATACATCATTCACGAGGATTCAGTACCAACTATCAACAGCAACAACGTCCTACAGGAAGAAATAGATACTTTTGAGTGGGCGTTAAAGAGTTGGTCGCAGTGCTCCAAACCCTGTGGTGGAGGTAAACAGACGATGTAGCACCTTCGAGTAATGAATCACAAATTACCAAAAGAGGAGAAGTAAAAGGTGGGGGAAGTGAATGCTTTAAGAATCTTGGCCTTCCTTTTTTTAAAAGCAGTTTGTTATTTTGGGTGCCCAAGCTTAAAAATATCTTAAGTCCCTGATTATTCAGAAGCATCACACTTCCAGCCTAGAAAGAAAAAGTCCTTTTTAGGTGTTTAAATTCAGTACCCAAAGCCACTTGGGAAGTACAGACTCAGACTGATGCTACTGAGCTTTTGCTTTACCTATGGTGTGTATGTTACTCTTAGGCGCAGGATGGGGAATGCAAATGTCAAAATAACTTCAGCTCTTACATACAGCAGTCGAGCAGGTGATGTGTTCTGGTAGCAAAACCACTGAGACTTGGGTCATTCCCAGGTTAGCCGGTGACCTGCTGCTTGATGTTAAGGAGGTCATTTCTCCCCTCTCTATGCTGTGACGTGTGTGTAATGCAGAGGTTAGACTAAGGGCTCGTAACTGTCCCTTCTGGCCTTAAAAACCTACCACAGTGTCCTGGTATACGTAGCGCCCACCGAGCACTCTGCCGCAGTCCTTTGCCTGACAACTGAGCAGGTTGTGAGCATGTTTAAACACTTTGTAAATATCTGTCATGTAAAACCATTTAATAGCCAGAAAACTTACATTTAAATCAAAAATTCTAACAGGGACCTGTTTTTCCTGATTTTTCTGAAATATTTTCCAGGGTTCCAGTACACCAAGTACGGGTGCCGCAGGAAAAGTGATAACAAAATGGTTCATCGCAGCTTCTGTGAAGCCAGCAAAAAGCCGAAGCCCATTCGTAGAATGTGCAACCTTCAGGAGTGCACACAGCCTCTGTAAGTACATCTCGCATGAAGACAGAAACGGTTGCTCCTTGTCGTAGGCGTGAGGTTAACCCGAGCCAAAGTTGGTAGGATGCTGGCAGCTTTCTAGGCTGGAGCTCCTGTGTTGTGGGTGGTTTTTTCTACCTGTATAAGAGTGGTTACTGACCTCACTGAGTGGTTTCATCACAGAAATACTGTATGCTAAAGGCTGCCTGACCTGGCAGGTACAAGCTGCGATGGTATCTTACTCCTTTTTCCTTCCCAGCTGGGCAGCAGATGAGTGGGAATACTGCACAAAAACCTGTGGGAATTCAGGCTACCAGATCCGTACCGTGCGGTGCATTCAGCCCCTTCACGAGGGGGCAAACCGCTCCGTCCATTTCAAGTACTGTAGCGGCGATCGCCCCGAGAGCCGCAGGCCCTGCAACCGCCTGCCGTGCCCGGCGCCGTGGAAAGCCGGCCCCTGGTCTGAGGTAGGCGAGCAGCGGTCCTGGGGGAGTAACGTGCCTTTGCGAGCGTTCGCGCCTCCCGGGTCAGATCTGTGCCTGGGCCGAGAGCTCTGGACTGCACCGGACAGTTTTCCAAAACCTGGAAATCTGCAGCAGATAATGCCTTCCAGCTTCACGGGCTTCTAGAGCTCTCCAGACTTCTCCAGAAACCAGCAGGGGAACTATTCACAATATCAGATACACAGTCCTGCAAAACAAATGCTGAAATTTTGCTTGTTCTTCTCCCAAGTTTCCAACTTCTCACTTCCCCACTTCTGAGGATAGCATAACGGTTTTTACCAACTTCAACCGTTTTGGAATCACGGAGTTTCTGCAAGTGTTGGTATTGTTCAAGTGACTTAGGGACAAACAGGTGAACCCTACAGCTAACTCAGCGAACCCTGAGTTTTCTCTGCCCTTTGTATTCTCTGTAGGTTACATTGTCAAGAACGGGCATCAGCTACAGGAAGAATAAGTAGCAAAATTCGTCATAGGCTCCAATAACTAATTTAACATTACGGAAAGCGAGAGCCATCCTCCTCCTCTGCATATTCTTCCATAACGTCACCCTTCACTAAAGTCTACTTTCAAAACAGATGGCTGGAACGTGTAGCCTGACCTGAAAGCCAGCCTTGGATTACTTGAGACACTTTGATTTTTGCACATTGCCCTGAAAGCTGAATGTCCTGAATTGTCTTGCGTCTTGTTTCGTAGTGCTCTGTGACCTGCGGGGAGGGAGCGGAGACCCGGCAGATCGTGTGCCGTGCTGGTGACCAGTGCAGTGGAGAAAAGCCAGAATCAGTGAGGGTTTGTAAACTCGCTCCCTGTAATGGTAAGAGAACGTCTTGAAACGACTGCAGTAGGTGGGGGTAACAATTCCTGTCGCAGTGCAGCCTGTCTCGATAGCACAGTGCTGGGTAGAGATGTTAGACACAGATTTCATCCTTGAGTGAACTCCAGTGACAAATAAAAGACCTGTATTTAGGTCTAAAAGGTAAACTTTCTCTGAACTTTGTGTTGATGTGTACAGGTTTCTAAGCCAAGGCAGAGCCTATGCTGATGAACAGGGAGTGTGCACACCAAACGTGCACTGCCCTGTATTTTAAAGGTATTGCACTGTCAGGTGACAACCACACGACGCCGTTCATCTCTTGCATGCTAGAACATACACCCTGCCTTGGAGGTTCTCCTGCCTTTTTCCAGCTAACGGCACCACCCTCTTGTTTAGTCCAGCACGTTATTGATATCGTAGCACCGGGGGATCGGTGCTTCTTGCACACCAGGGTCTCTCTTGTAAATGTGCTGAAATAGGGGCTTTAAACGTGTTGGCCTAAGTTGCCTTTGCAAAAATTTGTGCTGGAGGTGAAGGTCAATCCAAAATAAACCCTGCTCAACGTCTAAATCCTCGGAGAAGTTTTACAAGCCTACCAATTGAGGAAATGAAAAAAAAAATATATAAAAATGAAACCACAGAGCATTAATACGGTTCCTGGGAATCTCGCTACATTGTTCTCATAGAATTTTTTGAACAGATTTTTAAGCTTTTTATGACAACAACGCCTTTCTTCCTTTGGGTCCATAACTCGGTAAGATTTGGGGTTTATTTGTTTTTCAAAACCCTCAAGGTAGTTCTAACGCTCTGATCACTAGCTGGTAGTGTAAATAGAGAAAGAGTTCTTAGAAGGCGCAGCGTGTTTTCCCACAGAGTAAATCTGACTGCTTCCCACCAGCCTGGTAAAGGTGTCTGCTTTTGCTCTTATTTGTCTTCTGCCAGTGAAAGAACTCGGAGCAGAAACCAATTCTGGGAGCAATGAAGAGTGACAGAACCTTGTATCCGCTAGGCGGGAGCAGATCGCTCTCTGGGACGCCGTAGGCCAGTCCAAGATTGGAAATCCTCTTTTGCACTGGTGATAAAAGCGTTTCCAAAACTGAAAGAAATAAGGGCTGCGTCTTCACAAAACTATTCAAGTAGTTTTGATCTTGTGCTTTAAGCAACACCTTAAAGAATCTGTGCTTCGGGCATCACTTGGGATTTTCTTGAATAGCCAGTGTTAAATTCCTGCCTTTCAAAATTAAGCAGCACACAATCTTTCTTTCTCCGTGTGAGAGCACTGCGTGTCTCTCAGCACAAGTGATACTCGGAGCCAAGTGCCACTGACCTGTAAGACCTCGGATCCCCTTACGTGGGATATAAGCAATAGCTGGCCTTGTAGAGGCCCTTTACAAGTTGCAGTTGAATCGCATTGGTTAATACTCACTGTATTTTTAGGTTTGGGGATGTTTAATGTGCACCCCGTCTCGCATGCCCCAGGGAGCGAAGGATTTCTGTGGTCATGTGTAAGGAGGTGCCCAGCAGGGTTCTGAAACCCCGGGTGCGTTTCCCAAAGAGAGAGGACACAGCAAGACATCGCAACAGCTATTGAAAAAATGGGAGCTAATGGCCACTGATGTATCTGGCCTTGATGCAGCAAACCTATGGCATGACCTGAGCTTTATGAAAAAGCTGTGGACTACAAGGGCACGGACAGCCACATCCAGCCCAGTCTCTCACACCTTTGAGAAAACCCCAGGGTCCCCGTGGGTCCTGCTCCTCGGCCGCGCTCCCACCGCCTCCTCTCTCTGAGCTCAAACCGCTCTGCGCTGCTCAGGGCTTTGGGCCATACCTTTTCGCAAGCAGCAAGCAGCTGACCGTATTCTTTCAGACCAAGTCGTGTCTCTCTTTGGCCAGGCTCGTCTGATGTAGTTTTTACCACATTCGATGTTTTGGGGGAATGCAGCTAAAATAGCGACAGTATTCTGCAATATTTATGCAGATAGACTCTTCACGCATGGCCTTCCTTTACTTTTAAATCGGTATAGCCTTGATTACTATTTTGATTTTCAGGGCTTTAGACTTAGCAAAACATCAGTCTGTATCAGGTGGTTTTGACAAATGATTTTATATCTCCATGCAACATTGCTAAGAGTTTTATCTTAATGGAGTTGTCATGAACACGTGCCGCAGTTGGTGTGATTTCTCTTGTGCTATGCGGCATATTAGCACGTCTCTTCCATTTCGTGAAAAATCATATGTCTGCAGATGGGAGAAGAGCCGCCAGCTCTTCCACCATATGCCTTGGTGGAGCCAAGTCTCGTAGTGTGAAAAAATGAGGACACCTCCCGTAGATATTTCACTTAAACTTTATATGTCTCTGTGATTAGAAGGAAACAGGAGGCAGGATTTTATCCTGGAGGTCCATAGCAATAATCTGAGCAGCAGTCATGTTTCTGTGGCTGTGCCAGAGAAGAACAGATTTTGTGGTCCTTAGAGAAACAGATGAGCTCCACGTAAGAACCTGTATAGAACAGACCCTTGGAAAGTCTTTATATGAGCTATCCCTGCTTTGCAACACAAGATACAGAATGAAGAAGAAAGCACGTGTTGTTTGAAGTTTTAGTCCCCAAATACCAACTTTCAGGGAGATTTCTCAATGGGATGCTGTCATTAAGCAATGTACTTAAGAGTTACAGTGATGCTTTCTGTAAGAACTGTGTCAATTCTGAAATCTAATGTGAAAAATTTTTAGTTGATTTTAAATTATATTCTAGCAGCTTCATCGTCTAAAGATTCCCTAGGGAGCCGATACGCTTTCTTGTGTCTTCTACTCTTAGTTACCGTGAAGCAAGTAACAAATTGTGAGAAGGAGAATTTTTACCGTGAACATCAGCGGAAGGATACAAGCACTTACATACTGAATAGGAAATGGTTGACTAGGTTGTGCAGAATTAACCTAAAAAATAAAAAAAAGGGATTATGTGAGTATACAGCTCCAAGATTGTACTTACGGAACCTACTGAAAGTAGGGAAGTACAAAACCAAATCTTTGCACTATCACTTGACTCACAAAATGCAAACCATCACAAACCGATACCACAAAAATTAACCATGAGAGAAAAGGACCAAATAAGATGCGCTGTCGTTATGGAAAGGCAAAAAACAATTGTTTGGTACTTTCTTTTTTGGTTTGTCACTGTAGATGATACTATTGGCTTTGACTTCTATACTGACATACATCACAACGTGTTAACAAGATGACTGCCATAATTTTCCAGATCAGGTGCTTTCATTTCCACAGAAGCACAAAGATTGTTCTATGTATGATGCAAAGATTTGTGTTTCAATATTAGCTTTTCTAGTTTAGATGAATTATAAATATAGCCCTTGAGTATCCCATGCTAAATTCCT
>NW_009600049.1:57257-63019 GCF_000690535.1 Cariama cristata
CCTTCATGGAGTACGTATATTCCCATGCAAAGCTGCGGATTTAATGCTAGGTTTGTCAAGAACCAACAAACATCTATCCAAGCAAGCACACTGGGATTAGGAGCAAGGAAAATTTTTATATTATATACTGCAGTCATATAATTTGCCATTTATAAACAACATCCCACAACCCCACTGATGTACGTGTGTGTAATTTTACTGAGTTCAGTGGAATTAAGCTGATTTACACCGATCAAGCTGTTGGGCTACAGTTAATATTTTAAAATAGGAAAACTCGGTTGCCTAACATACTGTTGACATGTGGTGAGGCAGCATCTGTGCACAGGTGAAAAAATATCACCGTACCGAAAGCTAATTTAATTTCAGAGCTTAATAAGTGGTGTTACGTGCCATCTGTTGCTCATTAAAATGTTGACTACATAATTGCTAACTAGGAATGGAGGACTAGACATGGAACAGATCTCAATAGCCGGGGTTAACTTTTGGCTTTTCACATTATAATTTTGCATACTTCTATTTTAAGTAAAATCCATCAATACCATTTCAAGCCAGCCGGGATATCTTAGGAAAATTCTGCTAACGGAAACTTTTTGCTGGCCTCTCCCCGAAGTGTTTGAGTAGTTACTGGATGCACCGAGCTACTCGTTGGTCCCCGTTGCTGGTTTGCTGTCCTGTGAAGCGTTACATGTTTGTAGGTTCCTGGTCTGATTCTGGCGTGCCGTTGGGGCCTTAGCACCCCATTTCGGAGGCCGAGGGGAGACACAGATGCCCCGCGTGTCGCAAGAGTCCCAGTCGCTGGGCCGAGTCCTCCGTGGGAGAGAGACGGGTTCGGCTGGAAGATGACACTGAAACGCCCCACGGTCTGTTTTGAGGGTCCCTGTCGATGTCTGCGGGAGGTCATTGCCCCTCCTTGCCGACAGACGCCTTGGCTAAGAGACCAAGACGGATTTCTGAATGGTGCCGACCCTGCCGCAAGGCTGGACGAGGCGACCTTCCCAGGTGCCTGCCTGCGGTTCTCTGTTGGGTGTGCGTGCTGCCAAGGCACATGATATTCCAAACTACACGGATAAGTAACAGTGTAAATGAGCCGTAGGAGGAGTTAGACACAGGGGGGAGAATAAAAAGGAAGTATTAAATCTTCTCGTTTTAAAATCTGCAAATAGCGCAGCTCATTTCAAATGCCCAGAGCCAACCTCCCATCTTCTTCTGTGCCTTGACGCAGCTCTGCTCAGATACTAACAGAGAATTTGACTTTTTCGTGTGAAATGAGAGCAAGGTTTTAATTTAAACTCGCGTTCCCGTACAGAATACCAGACTACCCAGGGAGCCTGTACCCCGATACAGTCAGTACAACAGACTGCAAGACTAAGAACTGAAATTCTCAACGGTGCCACCTACTCCTGAGTGTGACAGACTCCCAGTGTTCGTCCCAGTCCTGATAACAGTAAAACTTGGAGTTCAGCTTTGAGCTCGGTCTGAAGGAGCCCGAGTGCTGACGAGCTCTTAGCTCAGTATCAAAGCCTTATTTTTCTTCTGACTTCCTGCGTTACTGCTTTCCTCTCTACCAGTTTTGTCCAGTGTGACCCCTGCATCTCCATTTGTGGAGCAAACATCCAGCAAACGCTCAAAGAAACATCGACGTTTTGGGGGTCTCTAATAGGCCTTTGACCTCTTTAAGATCTTTTCCTTGACTGAAAGGAATGCCACACACTTCGAGGCGTCCTGTCCATCAGTTCTCAGGTTCTGGTTAGGTCACTGAAACACTCAGACTTTATCCAAACAAAACTTTATCCAACTGTAACATTTTATTTTTAAGACATCATACAAAAGGCATCTCTGGGAGATACTGCTTGGGATTTAATTCCTTTAAGGGAAGATTTCATTGTCTTTATTGCTGTCGATAAATAATGTCCTCAGGCTAGAAGGGAAGGGGATTTGGGGGTGGGTGGAACTGCATCTGGCCTGGTATGTGGGAGCTCTAGTAGGTGAGCATGGGAAATTGTTGTCTGTGGCCCTCCGCAAATACAACATGCCTTTCCACAACTCTTCGCTTCTGGCGTGCGTAGAAGCGGACGTTTTCAAAGCGACCGCCGATTTCCTTGGTTCCCAACTAGGGTTATTTTTTAGGGTGGCGGGGAGTTCTGTCGGGATGAAGCATCTCAGGTTGCCTATTCAGAGTAGCCCGTGGTTTGTGAAACGTAGGTAGGACTTTGTCAGTGCCCATCGAAATGCTGTGGGGCATTTCAGTGCTCTTCGCTAGGTTTACAATCAACATTACATTTGTTTTGCAGATGAGCCCTGTATGGGAGACAAATCTATCTTCTGTCAAATGGAAGTGCTTGCACGTTACTGTTCCATCCCTGGCTACAACAAGCTGTGCTGCGAGTCCTGCAGCAAGCGCAGCAGCACCCTCCCGCCGCCGTTCCTTACCGAAGCTGCTGAAACCGAAGAGGAAGCGGTGTTTGGTCGGAGCGATCTGCCTAGGGCCGTGATGGTGCCAACACCTGCAGCGCCCCGCTACGCACAGCCCCTGCCTGGGGCGAGTTCTCTGGGCAGGCTTCCCTTTCCAGAAGAGGATGCCGATGCGCACGTCTCCCCATCCAACGCCAAGCCCGAAGGTGCTGAGTTTCCTCAATGGAGAGCTCCTCAGGCAAGGAAGACGTCTAGGCTGTTTGCTTTGCTGGACCAGTCGCCTGCCAACAGCAGCAGTCTCGGTCCTCCCAATGCCCTTGCGTTGGCAGCGGCCGTTCCTGTGTTGCCGGCTAATAACACTACAGCGGGCGCTGCTCCTCCATCGAGAACCTCAAGGAAGAGCGAGAAGCAGGTTGAGAAGAGATGGCCTTCGAGGTCCTCCAGTGTGGAAAGATGAAGGTGAAGGCCTTGTGGAGGATAGCCACTGAAAGAGGCTTCGTTTGGCGCTTTGGGTTTAATTTTCTTACTTTTGGACACTATGGTGCACGCTGCTTTCCACAAGCAGGACACTGCAGGTCATCAGCTCATTTTCCTTGTAAATACAAAGAACAAGAAGTGCTGGTTCACTTTCTAGTTGCTCCCGTCCTCCTCCCATACTGCGTTACCTGGCTAGCGTGAACGCGTTGGAGGAAAGCACCAAAGAAATTCCCAACAGTGAGCAGAAGTTGCTGAGGGCATCAGTCAAGCCCTAGCACAGAGAAGTGGCCCTGACCTCAGCACTCACCTCCTTACTTTTGGTTTTTAACACTCGCATGTAGAAAACACCCCACTACAAGAGGTACCACACGTTTACACTATACAGAATACTTTTGCAATGGAACAAGTGAATCCATAAGACTCGTTTTGCTAATTTATCTATATAAATGGATATCGTATGAGCAAATTTGCAGCTGTTGTGTAAATACTGTATATTGCAGAAAATCAGTATTATTTTTAAGAGTTTTGTGCTGTCAGACAACTGTTTACCTATGTTGCATTCTGGACAACTGCTAGGTGCCTGCCGTTGAGTACTGCCTTATTTACATTCCGAGAGTTGATTTTTCAAGCAGCATTATCATGAAAGGAGGAGTTCCATTTTCATATGAATTACATCTACTGACACTAGGAAAGGGGTTTTTTTTAGTATCAACAACGTGATGCTTTCTTTTGAAATAGAGAGAAAAAAGTGTAAACCTAAAGGTAGAGCCACCCGCCCATGAAAAGGAGGTTTAGAAACCTTAGCGTCGTTCCAGGCACAGGTTGGAAAAAACGATTTTCCGTGCCCGTGAAATGCACGCTGATGCCCGCAGCCCGCGCGGAGCAGGCTTGGCTTCGGGTGAGGAGCGGCAGCGCTGGCCCGTAGGCCTCCCTTTGCCGAAGAGGTCAGACCAGCGTAGGAGACGGTGTATATACTGTAAGTACTGTAATGTTCTCGAGTCAAAAAGGAGGTCTGTCCTCCAGGTGGTCTGTTCGGTAGTTCTGAAGCTGAACAAGCATCACAGAGGTAGAATAGGCGCTAACAAGAAATAGCTGTGGCAAGACTTAAAATAGATACTATTTTTTTTTCCTACTGGAAGCATTGATTTAAAGGTGAGAGAGATATTTATTTTTCAGCAGGGTTCACCTCAGAAAGTCCACAACCACAATGCATCTGACTGCAATAATGTACTAGTAACTTATGTCAATAACCATCTTGTTCACAGTCCACCCAATCGCACTCTCTCCTGTGTGTTGCTGTAAAGTACTTGTATATAGGATTGAGAACTAAAGATATTTATTAAAAGTTGATTTCTTGATAGTATTTTATGTACTAAATATTTACACTAAGGGCAGTTGACTATTCTTTTTGCCAAGATAAAATAGAGAGATGTAATTAGATACCTGTACATGCTATGCCCTATAGATAGAAGAGAAATTTAAGCTAACTAAACTACTGTAGAGAAATTGATGTTATTCTTTAAAAAAAAAAAAAAAGTCTCATGACAGTTTGTTATTACAGGCATCTTTAATTTCTAAACAGGTTATTAAAATTTCACGTGGAATTTTTGCTTCCCCATAACAAGTCCTCGTGATCGACCCATTTAAAAGAACAGTGAATATGTACCTCACAAATACTATAAAGTAGATTAGGACCCCAAAGATTAAATTCCCGAAACATCTGTAGTGATTATGCGGAATCACAAGGAGGAAAGAAGGATGGAAATTCTTGTCAGAAGACTTTGAAAGTAAATGAGAAGGTAGGTAGGTTAATCCTGTCCGGGAAGTCGAGGGTCAGACTGTGGCACCGTGGGGTGGGTGATCCGACCCACCGGTGTCCTGACGCCGCTGAAGAATTGCTGCTCCCTTTCTGCAAGGCTTTGAAGGTCCCAGGAATTGGTGTTGAACAGGTTGTACGGACAACCCCCGAGCCTCAAACAGACAAATAGGGTGGGTTTGTCTCTTTAAAATTCCCCAAAGTCACGTTCTCTTTTCGCTCTGTCTTTATCTTTTACATATATACAGTGTGGGTGTAGATAATCCTTGTACCTTACTGGTTTCTTTTCTACCAAGCTAATTTCTCTTTCTATGAAGTGTACACTACTGACGCTGTTTGTTGTATGGGGGAGCACGTAACAATAAAATCTGTAACGTAACAAGTCCTTCTCGGGTTTGGTTCACGTGGGAGGGTCTGGGGTTTTCGGTTTTGTCTGTTGCCAAAGGAAGGGCCATTTCCATCCCCACGCGTGACCTTTGCCGTCTTGAAAAGAAGGTCCCTGGAATTATATGTTTAACTTGATTTTTAAAAACAGAGGCCCCACTTTCTTCACCCTTGGAGAGTGCGGGTTGCAGAGCATCGGGGCCGGGCGGGAGTGCGTTTCCAGGGATCCAGAGCCCTCCCGGTGCCTCCCTGAGCATCCAGGCAGCAGCTCCAGCCCTTCTGTCGGGAGCACGGAACGCTTTGGGCTTGGCTTGCGGGGAAGGGCAGTCTGAGGGATTCCGCGCCAGTCCAACGGGAGGCAGCTGCTCTCCTCCTCTTTACCTAGAAATGTTTTCCGAGGTGATGAGAGAATTTCAGGTCTGCACCAGATGCTAAAAACAACAAACCCCACCTCACCCCTGTTGTTTTAGTACAGGTGCATGTTTTAAAAGGAGTTCTGGCCGCCTGGTCCATCGCTTTAATTAAAGTTTCGAGACCATCCGCTCTAAAATGCATCCTTTGATAGGATTGCTGTGTTTCTCATTTGACAAGTGCAGGCTTGCGTCTATAGCTGGTATTTACCTAAAGCCACAGCTTCCCTGTGCCCGCAGGATGGTGTGACATGGGGGCAAGG
>NW_009600049.1:63042-65437 GCF_000690535.1 Cariama cristata
GGTACGTGATGGGCACGTGGGGGTACGTGATGGGCGTGTGTACTTGTGGGTGGGCACACAGACCCACGGGGTCACGCTGATGCTTGGTGATGGCAAGCCAGCTGGTGGCATGTGCCCTGGGCTGTGGTGTCACTGCCCGAGGTAAGTCACCCGGTATTGCTCCAAAAAGCTGGTGACAGTTCTGGTTGCCCGTTTTCAAGAACAATGGATCCACACTGGACCTTCTAGAGAAAAGCTCATCGGTAAGAAAACAGGGAGGTCTTCATCTCAGAGGCGGAGTCTAGAGAAACTTTGAGGTTTTAAGCAAGTCTAGAGAAATTTGGGGGTTTTAACCCAGCAGAAGAGAGGCTGAGAGGGCGATCGCGTTGCTGCGCGTACGCCCATAGGAAGGATGAAGGCGGCGGGAAGCGGATGCCGGTGGTGATGATGCAGCAAGTACGTACGCAGCAAGGGGCGACCGAAGTGATGCGTGGGCCTCCCGTAGGGTTGTGGCCGTTGGGAGCCCCGCAGGTGCCCTGCAGCCTGCCTGAGGAGCGGAGATTTCCCGGCGGAGAGGCCCCGGGGAGGTAACCCCCGCCGGTACCCCCGAGATGGGAGGGCCGGGTGCTGCCCACCGCAGCGCTGCCGGCGTACGGAGCGGTCGTGGACCAGGGGCAGGAGCAGAGCGTTGGTGCGACGAGAGCCGCCGCCACAAATACCTACGGCGGGGGCTGAACTTCTGGGGGGTGCTTTGCAACGGGATTTGCCAGTAGTATTTTGGTATTTGGGCTGCAATTATTGATGTCATGAAAAATGCTAGATGAGATTTTTTAAAAAAAAAAAAAAGAGCAAAACAAAATTAGTACAAAGAGGCCAAATTTCCAACAGACTGCATTGAGGAGAGGCATTTGTATTGCTCGGATTGGCTTCAGGTCTCAGCTAAACCTCTGTTTTACTCCGTTTTGCCAAGAATTACGTTCTCTGGGTACATTCTCAACAGTTTTAAGCTGGGCAAGTAAATCTGAAGTAGATGAACTCAAATTCCTGTAGAGCGCACTAATACTAGCATTTCATAAACCAGAGTCTTTAAAGAATTTAAGCACTATTTGAGTGCTGAAAAGCTCCGTTAATGACAGTTGAGTACGCGAGCTGTTGGGGCAGACGCCTCCCAACTGGCAGGAACGCGGCTGTGAACGGCCCTGGAGTCCCCCTGCGGGAACGCTCACGGGGCGCTGGTACCCGAGACATCTGTTTTAACGGGAAACCCCAACTTCGACGTCTCGCCAGATGGCAGCTTGTTAAAATACTGCTTAAAAAATTCTGCAGGACCAGCAGGTGGGTTTCCATGTGACAAAATTCAGGTGTTAACTCTGTAAAAGTGCAAGAGAGGCATCTTTGAAAAGACCATTTGAGCCTGTCATCATTTCAGTTGTAATTAAGGCAAAACCCCTTTGAAATTTGACAGATGATCAATCCAAATGTGCCCGTATGTGAGAGAACAGGGATTTACTCTGTAGGGAAGAGCCACAGCTACTCCCGTCGCTCCTCTTCGGGACGGGAAGGTCTCGGCGATG
Organism: Cariama cristata; assembly: GCF_000690535.1. NCBI lineage: Eukaryota > Metazoa > Chordata > Aves > Cariamiformes > Cariamidae > Cariama > Cariama cristata. Next base: position 64,596 of record NW_009600049.1, read on the forward strand.
CACGGGCCGGCCGGCCGTGCCCTGGGGGCTCCTCTCTCCGTGTGCTCCGCTCGCAGCCCAGTACAAAATCCTGCTTGGGGAGAATTAACGCGTCTGGAAATGCAGGACCAAATTCCCTTTCCCTGGTGGTTTTACATCAGGTGCCCCTCAGATTTGACATCAGGGCTGGCGGCTCAGGTTATCGCAGTGCCAGCCGAGGAGGTTTGTGCTCCTGAGCGAAAGCAATTGCTGTTGTCGTGTCTTTCTCTGCCAACCCGTCAGGTCTAGCACGCTTCCAGGTCCCCGTGCCGTGGGAGAGAGGTGCTCCTGTGCGACACCGGCACCAGCATGGGAAACCCGTTTAAAACCGAGGGCTGCTTTCTGAGCCTAAGGAAAGGCATTTCGAAAGCCCCAAGTGGCTTTGGGACTCTCCGGTGCCGTCGCAGGGGACTAGACTCACCCAGGGGTTTCCAAAGTGTCCCCCCAACACTTGGCAGGGGGGGTGAGTCTCTGGGCGGCGTCTCTCTCCTCATCTCTCCCTGTGACCTTCCTCCAGCTCCGAGCCCTTGGAGGTTCCCTCCTGAAGGGGAGGATGACTGCCCCGCAACCGCTGGTCTTGATCTGGGGAGACCTGGAAGGACACAAAGGCGTGAAAACTGGTCCTGTCAGGGTCCTGAGCACAGAATGAGGACCAACGGGGCTGAAGACTGCCTTTCCTGCCACCTCTGCACTTTGACACTTCGGATCAGAGCCCCGACCCGAACTGCACATTTTCCGGGAGGCCGGGACAGCGGAGGCAGAGACAGCCCCGCGCCGGGGGGCACAGCCCGGCACCCCACCGGACCAGCAGCACTGGCAGCCTC
>NW_009600050.1:0-235 GCF_000690535.1 Cariama cristata
TGTTGATGTGGTCCTACCTACAGCTGGGGGTGATGGGGACGTGCGCCGCCTTCGCCCCCAACTACGCGTCCTACTGCGTCTTCCGCTTCGCCAGCGGCATGGCCCTCTCCGGCTTCGGCCTCAGCATCGCCTGCCTGGGTGAGGGGACAGGGATGAGGATGACTACGGGGACCTGGGTGGGGACAATCGGCGTGGCCATGGATGGGGACAACCCAACGGCTGGGGGTGGGGGGGG
>NW_009600050.1:278-523 GCF_000690535.1 Cariama cristata
TCCCAGGGCCGTGGATGCAGAGGTCCCCAACGGCCACGTGGCTCTGGGTGGGGACAATCGGCACGGCTACGAATGGAGATGACCTAATGGCCATGGATAGGGATGGCCCAATGGCCATGGGTGGGGACATCAACGTGGCCACGGATGGGGACATCAGCGTGGCCATGGAGAAGGACACTGCCATGGCCATGGATGCAGATGTCCCCAACGGACATGGTTGGGATGGCCACGGGGGGGCAACAAGG
>NW_009600050.1:659-950 GCF_000690535.1 Cariama cristata
CCGGCCACGGGGCTCGGGGTGGGGACAATCGGCACGGCTACGAATGGAGATGACCCAATGGCCATGGACGGGGACATCACCGTGGCCATGGACGGGGACATCTCGTCGTGATGGGGAGGCCACATTCACAAGGAGGGTCGTGGAGGTTGCGGGGCAGGGGGGGTGGACACCACGTCAGACGTCGTCCCTTGCAGTGGTGGAGTGGATCCCCACGCCCTACCGCGCCATCACCATTGCCATCACCGGCTTCGCCTACACCCTGGGCCAGATCCTGCTGGCTGGCGTGGCCTA
>NW_009600051.1:0-801 GCF_000690535.1 Cariama cristata
CCGCTCCCGCCTGGACCCCCCTTCCTCCCCCTTCAGCATCGCGCATCCAGAGCCGCCGCAACTGGAGAAATAGCATGTCCCGATCAGCCACCATCGACACGATTCCTGCCTGTTTCGAGGCAAAATATCGTCCCCGTTAAAGTCAGCAACGACCTAGAAGGAAACGACAGTGAGAGGGTCCCCGTCCCTCCATCTGCGAGCGGCTCCCGTTCGCCCAGTCGGTGTAGCCTTGGCTTTGCCACGTAGCATCGGCTGCAGAAACAATTCAAAACGAGAAAAAGTACCTAAACTACACCCGTCCCGAAATGAGTGAGAAAAGGGAAACCCCGGGCTGAAACAAACCAGATGGTCCGATACCAGACACGTATACACACACACACACACACACACACACATGCACACGCTCCCGGCCGTGCATCCACACGCGGAGCGAGGGGTGAGTTTTAATCACGGGTTTGTACGTCGGGGTAAGAAAAGATGCGGTCTGCCGAAAAAGAAACCCTATGGATCTACCCGAGAAGATTGCCTTGTCATCGTCCCACTGTTCCCAGGCGTGCAGGGCTGGGAGGGAAGTGTTTTTTGTTGGGCAGATTTTTAACTTTTCTGCTCTCCTCCCTGAAGTGTTTCACTACAGACAGCCTCCCTTCCCATCTCCCGTTTTAATCCGACTCTGCTTTACATTGCACGTTAAATTCCGACATGAAACGTGCGTGGGGCTGAGAGCTGGCAGGGTGGGGAGAGTCTCCAAAAAATCTCAAAAGTAGGAGGGAAAAAAAAAAAAAGGGCCATCGGTCTACCAGG
>NW_009600051.1:845-12675 GCF_000690535.1 Cariama cristata
TTAACGAGGCGTTCGGTCCAGGCGTGTTGGGTCGGCGGTTTGATGCCCTGCAGACCGCTTTAGCAGGTGAATCCCCCCGGCCGACGTTTCTCTCCCGGTTCTCCTGGTGCCCACGCCCGGGCAGCTCCGTGGGAGCGGGTCGGAGCCCCTGCAGGCTGCAAAACGGCAGCAACGACCAGGCACATTTGGATTTTTCCACGGGGAAAAGCTGTCCGCCGAGACCGTTATTTGCCGGGATGGGGGGGGTGCAGGGGAGGGCAGGGAGACCAGCCCCGCTGCACCGCGGGGTGCGATCGCGGCTCCTGCCCCGGCACTGGCCGTGTCCCCGCCTGACGGAGCTGGTCCTGGCCGGAGCATCCCCCGGCGCCGAGTTTTACCGGGGGGGCAAAGCCCCGGGGAAGGGCAGCATCGGGCCCTGTAAGCGTTTCTGTGCGCTGCCTTGGGCAGTGCTGGGGGGGTTTAGCTCCAGCCCAGCCCACGTTGCTCCCAGATCCTTCCAGATGATCTGTTGATGCTGCGATACACAACTGTCCTTGTTTCGTCTGCCGTATAGCATCTAAATTCGTTTATTCTGATGAGAACCGCATCTACAAGTCCCCCAAGGCTCAGTGATGGATTTTTCTGTATTACCTCGTTATCAAGCTTGGCTGACCTCTAACTTCTCTGAAAACATGAACAAGACAGACCTGCTGCTGCCTGGGCTGCCCCAGGGGGCTCTTTTTCCACTTATGTGATTTCCTTTTATATTATTTCTCTTCTTTCCATATCCAAGGCTCAGACCTTCAGTGCTCCCTGCAGTTCAACCTTTTCTCCAGCCCCATACTGCCAGCTCCCAGCTTGCAAAGATCCGTGTGCAGCCTGCACTCCAGGGGCTCCCAGCACAGGGAGGTCAGTGGGAATGGTGGTGCCAGATAGAGCTAGGTGCCTGAAATTCCCAGTTTGGAAACCACTGGAGCCAAGTGCCTGTATCCATCCCCCTGCAGCGCTCAGGTGTTGGACAGCTCGGTTTTGTTGACTTGCATTTTCAAATGCAGGTGCCTCAAAATCCACACCAAAAAAGGCCTGAATTTCAAGGGAAGCTTTTCCCAGGCACCCCATGTGCAGGGCTGAATCCCCATGAACCTCTGGAGAACAGGTCTCCCTGTCTTTCCTGCTCTTCAGATGAGTGGGAAACTCCGCTCCCTCCATACACACACATTTATGTAGGTGCTGTGATCTGACTTTAGGACCTTGGTTTTGGACTAGCAGTTCAAAAACTTTGTCTCCTGCTCTCTATTCATAGCTGATCCCATCCCACATGGATTTGAAGCCCACCAGGCAAGCTCGTATGCAGCTTAACACTTAACTGATTAACTCTGGCTTGGTGTAAGCTTTTTTTTTCGTACTGTTCTTCGGCAATCTGACATGAAAAGAGATGGATACACACACACACTTACATGACTCAGACGAATGCAGTGATTTCAAGCCATAAACCACCAGGTGCACTTTTGAGACTCACCAAAGCCAGCTCTCCTGGTTGCCATAAAAAACACATTAGCCAAAGGCTGATGCATGTGGAAGGCAATTATGCTCTGGCACATGGCAATGTGTATAGAACAGCCTGGTAACTCTGCCTACCACAGAAGGAAAAATATCCCTGTGAAAACAAGCCTGCTAAATCACTTCATTCTTCCCTGAATCCCCTGAAAATAAAAGAGTGGGGTTTTGTTTTTTTTTTTGTTTTTTTTTTTTTTTTTTTTTTTTTTTTTTTGCCAGGGGGGTGTGTGTGTGTGTGTGTGTATATATTTGTGTGAGGGAATCAGGTTTTCCAGAAGTGGGTGCACCAATGCAAGAATCTAAATAAATGGCCAGATTCACAAGGATGTAGAAACTTGCGATGAGGTTTCTGAGTCCAGGTTTTCCATGTTAGCATCTGATCACTCCAAACGTGCCCAGGAAATCCCTGCTGCTGAGTTCTCTGCATTCAGCAGTTCAGTAGCACTGAGTGCCCACTTCACCCACTGAGTTTGCAGAAGTCCACTTCTGCCAGAGATGCCAGCGGATGACCCTCAGCTTAGGGGCCAGGGCAATACAGAGAGAGGACCTTCAAAGGAGGAAATTACAGAGAAGGTGGAAAATTATTGGAATATAGCTTGATTGGGACAAAAAGTGTTTGACTCCTTTATTTTTTTTTTCGGCACATAGTAAATGGCTGGGGATAGGAGTCTTTGCATCTGGAAATATCCAGCCATTTCCAGCTGGGGATCAGATTGGGGTGAATCTGCTGTATTCTTGTGAAAAATCAGCCCTACACGTACGAGCTGACATCTACAGATCTGCCTTGCAGACCGATTCATAGATCTATTTTGCCTCTTGGCTTCAAATAAGACCATGCTTCAGTCAGCTGGAGGCTCTGATGTTGCTACTGCACAGGAACAAAGCGCAGGGCTCCTTTTCTCTGTTCCTGTCTTGGGAAGGAGCTGAGTAAACAGAGGGAAAAAGTTTCCAACCTAAAGTATGGGGAGGGAGGTGAAGCATCTTATCCAGGCAGAGAAGCAGAGGCAGAGCCAAACCCCTTAACTCTGTCCCCTTATCCAGTGAAGGACAGCCAGGTAGAAAAAATGTCAAATCAAGCATCACTGTAACAGCCTGGGGCTGAATCTGCGCAGAAGGGTGAATCTCAGCTCCGTTGCCCCGCCAGTGTATGGCTGCGGATGCCAATTCCTCCACTGCATCTCGACCAGGTCACAGCTTCCCCCCACAGCCCGGCTCTGGCACTTCCACACCTCGGCAGCTCCTTCCTTGAGGTCCAGGACCCAAAGCTAATCCTTGCTTTGCGCATTAGGACACAGCCCTGGCACATCCCAGGCTGACTTTGTGACAGCATCAGTGTGGCTGCAAGGGACAGTTCTCCATCTCTATAAAACAGGTGCTCTGCAGTGCACAGTAGGTAAAAGGGAGACATAGGAAACCCACTCCCAGTTTCTCCAGCCCGCTGTGAACTTCTCCTGCCCCTTTCTTCAAGCCACCAGAAGAAGTTGCTGCCCTGAGCTGCACAGAGGCAAGAGAGGGAAAGCCTGTCAACACACAGATTAAAATTAATCCAGCCACTCTGGGGCTGTTGAAGCTTCACCTACGCACACATCCTCCCTTCTTTCGCTTACTGCAGGTGAGCCTCTGCTTGTTCTTGCTGGGAAGAGGAAAACCTGCATCACTTGGGTGGAAGAAACAACACTGAGGGCTGCTGAAGGAAAGGCTGATGTGTCACATCTGGCTTTATGTTACTTGGAAAGACCTGATTTCTGCAGGGTGGATACCCAGCATCGCCCAGCTAACTGGACCCCACCAACGCTCATTATGAAATGCCTTTTTTTTATTACTATTTTCCAGGCTTTTACATAGTCTAGATGTCAAGAGTTAAAATTATGTTGTAAGACAGGGTGAGGCTTTGGTATAAGTTACCTGCTCCCTGAAAATACTTCTCTGGGGTCGTGCGGGGGAAGCAGGCTGGTGGGGCTTCCCTCCCAGCGCAGAGATAAGCATGCCATCTAGAGGAAATCCACTTCATTGCCAGGACTGGCAGCTGAAAATTATCCAATAAAGCATGATTAACCTCTGGCTTCAGAGAAAATCCTCCATCCGTGCCCTGCTGCTCTGGGCTGCTGCACAGGCACGTTGCAGCGGGCTGGTGATGGGCTGAGGCATCGGGGCGGCTCGGGAAGGTCCCGAGTGCTTGAGGGGCATCCCAGCTCATGCTGGCATATGCCGGCCTGTTCCTTCCCCATAGGCAATGTCAGCTGCCCAGTCCTCCCAGTATAGGTGTTTGGATGTAAAGGAGTAGAAGGCAGTGTGTGTGTTTCCATAGCACACACTCTCCATCATGTCTGCCTCTGAGAAAGGTAAGGAGGCTGCACGTATCGCAGGATAAGAAGGCTGTGTATATCATATAATGCTAGCAGTAGTCCTGGACCTATAGGTGCCAATGCCTGAGCCATAGGTGAGGGTGCACTAACGGAGGCAGCGGTGGGATCACCTCCTCCACCAGCAGCTCCCACCGTGTTGAGCACAGCCCTGCAGAGCTCCTGGGGGGCTGATACAGGTGTGTGGGGTACGGCCCAGCAGTGGGGATGGGGGTCTGGCCTCCCATGAGGCAGATCCCCATGTTCACTTATTTTTCCTAAGGAAAAAATCTCCTTCATGGCTAACTTCCCAGGCTGGAGCGCTCTCATACTCTGCTGCTGTCATGGGCACCCTCATCCAAACCTTCAGGCATCTTTGTAGGTCTGGGACACGTGGTGTGGGAGCACGTGGGAAGCAGGTACCAGAGGTCTTGTACCTCCTGTGGTCAGAGTCAGCCCACTGAAGCCCACAGCATCCATATCCCAGACTTTCCACCTTTTCTCTTACTACCACTACCAGTGAATAGCACATCTGCAGTCACCAGTACAAGGCTGTTGTCCCACTAACAAAAACAAATCCTTCCAGCCCTAAAGATAATTGAACAACAGTGATCTAGGTCCAAGCAGAGGGGCAAGTGCTACTGCCCAGCGGGCAGCTGTCTTGTAAAAATGGGAAACCTTGCAAAACAAAACTTCAGAGAGGGAGAAAGAGCACGGAAGATGTCACATGAGAGAAACCTTATTCTGCAGAAAAAGCAGTTGCATGCTTAAGCAAAGAATATTTGGAGAGGATCTGCTATGGCATTGATTTGCTCATATTCTGCAGGATTTTTAAAATATTTGCTTCGCTATTTTTTTGATGAAGATTATCCCCACTTTTCCCACCATCTCAGAAGCTCCTGAAGATGCTGCTCTCTGGTGCTCCCAAGTAGGGCTGAACCCCAGCAACACCCGCAGCACCTTTTTGCTTTTAAGTCATCCTGGTTCCATTTTGCACCCTCCTCACCTTCTTGTCCCCCACACCTGTGGGCTCTCAGGCCGGACTCCTAACCCATGTCTTGGAGATGCTGCTCTCACCACCCGCACAGTTGCTGTTCCCCCTGCTCCAGGGCAGAGAGGGAAGACATGGATGTCCCTATGGCTCATGGCAGGCGCTTGCCCCTCACTTGGAGTGAAGGGCTTCACGGCATCGCCCTAGGAGCTTGTGCGCTTTATAGGTCTCTTGTTTCCTGTCATTACCGAGAAGAGCCCAGTTGTAATAAAAATCTGGGCTCCGATCCTACAAACACTTATGCCTGAGCTTAACTCTAAGCACGTGAGCCGTCAAAGGGGACTATTCATGTGCTTAAAATTTAAGCATGTGCTTAAGCGTCTGTAGGCCTGGAGTCTGTCAGTGCGGGGATTTGTGCCTTAAGCCCATATTCTGGGTCATTATCCTTTTCATGTCTTCTCTGGCATCTCAGAAGATGCTTCAAAGGGGAATTTTCAAGTTCTTCAATAAACTTTGCTTTCCCGAGCAGCCTGGATTCTTGCCTATTCTATGGGGCAATTCTCCTCCGTTGTCTCCCCTCCCCCTGTTAGCGATAATCCTGTGCTATTTCATGCTTGGCCAGACAATTAAGCCCTCTTGCTGCTTGGCTCTGTCTTTGTTATGTATAATTGTTCCAAATAATTAGCCACTATTGCACGCTATTCTGAAACTACTTTGTATTGCAATTATACTTAGAGGGTGAGCATCAGCTTGGGGAGAATCGAAGCAGCAGACAGCCTGGAAAGAAAGGGCTTCGAGCCGGGGGAAGATGGATATGCGCTTAAACCAACACTGCGGAAAACCTAACAATAAGTAACCAGCAAGGAGTAAACATTACCCAGAGAGGGTCTGCGGCTGGTGGGGTCTGGGCAGGAGAGCTGAGGGTGGGCTGCAGGGTCTGGGCCAGGGTGTCACCTGGCTGCCACCTCCTGGGTGCTGGCTACAGTGCAGGAGGCAAACCCAAACCCACTCCTGTCACTTCCGTGGTGACTCGAAGGGAGCATCTTGGCCAAGTGACCCTGTTTTGCCATCTCCATACAACGTAGGGAACAGGTAGCTGTGCTGGGATGCATTTGGGGTCTGGCAGGAAAACGTTCCCAAATCGTCTCTTTGGGATGGCAAAACTTGTGATTTCTTGAAGGTAAAGACTCCAAACAATGAGATCAGTTCAGCAGCCTCCTGTTTTCCAACGGTAAACACATCTCTGTTGCAGACAAGCGCTGGATGGGATGCTCAGGGGAGTTTCAGCTCCATGTGAAGCATCTTTTTGAAACTGAAAATAACGTGGCACAGCAGGGTCCCCTTAGCATTACTCAGTCTCTTGTCTTTCAAGCAGGGAACATCCAAAAAAGATATAATCAAGACCTGGGTTGGTATGACCTGCACTGGTGAATTAATTCCTCTGCTGAAACCCAAGGCCTGCTCGGAGCAAAGAGTCAGGATGGCCAGTGACAGTGCGCTTGGACAATTTCGTGCTTTTTGAGATCCATTTTCCTCAGCCAGGTTAGGCTGCTTGAAGACTCCTGAAAATGGATCTACAGGCTAAGTTTGGTTTCCAACACCCGGTTAGCAGAAGGAGTTTTAAAACCGAGTAGAGATGTTTGTGATGCAGATGGAAAGCACCCAAAATGTCTGAGACAGCTGGACCCATTCTCTGCAGGTGTCATACACCGCTGCCTCTGACTCAGCAGAACTGATGCAAATGGAAAATGAAATTTTCCCAGGCTTGTACATAACTGACTCAGGTGCATCCTTCCTCCATGCACCACCCCAAGTTACCACGAGCCAGGGTTGCTTGTTGGCGTTGGGATGGCACAGTTGATTCAATACATGCATAAAACCAACTATTGCAGAGTAACCACTTCAGCAATCCCAGTACAAAGGCTGTGTAATGAATGGACCTTGGGCGCTCTCCCAAGAGCTTGCAGGTGTTACGCTGCCAATGCTCGGGCTCTGCCGCTTTGCTGCCTAACCGTAGCCTTGCTTCTCGGGTGCTGTAAGAGTCAGGCCAGCTCCCAGCTCTGCCATTCACATACACTGCGTAGCACATTTCAAACACAAAGTCAGGCTGCCAACAGGGCTGGCTGCTGCAGACAAGTGTTCCTTCATCACTGCACCCTCACCTTCAATCAAGGGCCCAGATTCTTGCTGGGCTCCCACTTGTTTCCCTGTTTTCACTCCAGAGAGAAGAGCTGCGGGGGGACAGTCAGCATCATCCAGCCCTGTATCCTGTCTCCAGTGACGGCATGCAGCAGGTGCTTAGGAAAAGGGTAAAAAAGGGTATAGCCAGAGAAATCCGTCCTCTCTGAAATCTTCCCAGAGTCAGTAATGGATGTTTTAGGGATTTCCCAGCCTGGAGGTTGCATTCAGCCCACTGTATTTAATAACGACCCTCCCTGAATGAGCCTCACCCCATTCCTATCCTGACCATAGCCCAAACCTCCAAGATGTCCTGTCCCCACGCAGCCGTGAACAGGACAGACCCCAAAGGCTGGGATGCTGCCGGTACGTGCCGGTACACCCCCCCTCCCTGCCCCGGGTCCCCGGGCCCATGGCGGGGGCCGGGAGCGGCTTCCAGGGCTTTCCACTGGAGGTCAGTGTTGGCCTGAGCACCGCGGCTGTCACCCCGGGCCACCTCGCCCCTGCCACCCCCCGTCCCACACCAGAGCGTTACACCCGTGGGGTAAAGCGGCGGAGGGGCGGGGAGTGCTGCTCTGGCCCTGTTCAAACACAGCTGCTGCATCACACGCTTCTACCAGAATATGAAGGACCCAAATATAAAGGACCCAAATACAATGTAGCAGAGGTGGTGACAGACCCTCCGATACCCTGAGATGTAGCTCAGAGCTTGGGCAGTGCTGACTCTCGGATGCTAATTCGTTAAAAACTCATTATCAGCTGGCAAAGCCAATCACTGCACCCACTGCCTGTCTCCCCATCACCAGCTGACTTTGCCGACACAGTCTTGACCTCAGAGAGACACCACTGACTGTCTTCAAGCTGTGTCTTTGCAAAGGGCGAAGCATTACACAGAATAAAAGCCAGTTACAGTATAAAATTTCCAACACCGGGACTGCCAGTGGACAGCTGGCAGCACCCGGACAAAACCTAACACTACCAGAGGGACCGACAAGTTCTTCGGGAAATGTGCTTCAACCAAAATTTCAGCTAATGCCATGTTTGTTTGCAATAGGATGAAAACCACTATTTACAGCTTGGGATTATCAGCTGGAAAGAGCATTTCTTACTGCTTGTTTTAACCTGCGGGGAAGCAGCAGCAAGGTGGTACGAGCGTGAAACACGCAGAGTGCTGTCGTACGCAGACAGACGAGGCAGCTCGGTTGGTCCTCTCTGGGCAGCCAGTATTGCCCAGAGAAAAACAAGCATCTTTTCCAAAGTCACAGCACATTTTGGATATTTGTTTCTTAACGTGCAGCTTGAGAGCTCTGAATTCAGCCTGATTTGCAAAGAGCTGTTCCCTGAGAAGTCAGACTGTCTTGGCCATAGCCCAGATCAGCACCCAAATCTCTTTGGTGCTTGGGATCAACTCCAACCCCTCCTCTGCATCTCACGGTCTCAAGACGGGGTGCTCCCCACCGCGGGATGTCCAGAGGACCTCTTGCCATCACCCTGAAGGATGACGTTCATTCCACAGGCACGGAGAGCAAAGAAAGTTTTGCCTCTGGCTTTTGTGTGAGCAAGATCGAGTTAGTTATGACTGTCATTACTTAATATTCCCTAAACTGCCTAAATAAAAAGGGGAGGATTTCAAAGGAGACTTGGTTTCACAGTTGAAATCTGGGTGATAATTACTCCTGTTTCATTCAAATCCCTCTTATTCACTAAACAGGGACATTGAAAAGACACTAAAACAGATGAAGGGCTCAGGTATAAACTTTACAAAGCTTAAAACTACGCTGTTCCAGCAAGGCTCATGCTTTACATGACACTCTAATCCTACTCATTTGCTAAATTCACCCTAACTGTAAACAAAGCTTTGAAATGAAAGCTTAAAAGCCTGGTTGGGATACATTAAGTTAACGAAGACAACACCCTTTAGGCATTAGTTTAATGACAACCACAATAGAAGTTGCCAGAGGTTTGTGCGTGTGAGGATTAATATTGACAGGAAAAAGAAGAAAAGGGGTCTGTTCCCCATGCTCTCCAGCTTGTTTGGCAGCGTAAGGCCCATGGTGAGGGTGGTTTATTGCTGCTTGTAGGGGGCTCTGGGCTGGGGTTGTCTGGTAGACAGGGAGATACGGGGTCCTGGGAAGACGTGCAACCCAGCACTGCTCACCAGAGTTTGTCCTGACACACCGGGATAGGGTTGTCTGCTCTCTCCGAGCCAGGTTTTTGGGGATCCAGTCCACTGCGATGATTCTTCCTTCGTGCCAGAGCCCCCCTGGCTGAAGAGATCCCCCTTGCACAGGCACAGGGGTGGGATGCATCTCCTGCAGCCCCTGCCCAGATCTGGAGCTGGGTGCTGCTCTCCAGAGAGCCCCGTGGCAGGAGGGCACAGGCAGCTGGGGGGACAGGAGCAAGCCACAGCCCAGCCCTGCAGGCACCCTGAGCCCCCCAGCACGTGAGTTAACAGCCAGAGATGTCAGGAACTTGGAAAGCCCTTTCCAACACTGGCTTCCCACTCCTGCAGGGCTCCAGGGTGAGAGGGGAGGAGCAGACTCAGCTTGGTCTGAGATGTCCCGGCTCAGCCACCTCTTCCCAGTGCATCCCACCCAGGCAGAACCACAGCATCTCCTGCCCACCCCCTCCATCCGACATCGTTTTCCTTTCAGGCTGGTACTTGGTTCTCTCCTACCTCAGCAACCCTCTTGCTTGTGGTGCAAACCCAGCAGAGTCCCAGCCCAGTGCCCAGCAATGGAGGGAAGTCGGCAGACCCAGCACTTTGGGCACGTGTCTGCCTCTGGCCCCCTGAATACTTAGGCAAGATTTCAAAAGTGCTTTTATTTGCAAAACATTCCAGGATCAGGCCTTGGGAACTAATGTGAGCTATGACAAGTGTCCTTTCTACTGACTGTCTTTGGAAGAAATTCCTTCAGCATTCCCCCAGTCCGTCTGTACAGACAGTACGTTATGGACAGGAACGGCACTTTGCAAACTTTCATTAGATAGAAGATCTCTGTCTATAGGTATTTTCTGTAGAGAGCCAAAGTCTTGTAAGGGGTAAGTTTTTTTTCACAACACCCTTTCCGAGCAGGGCTATCACTAAGGGAAAAGCACAGAAGCTGCTGCTGGGACCAGTGTGAAAGCTGAAAAGATGAAGTTGGAGGGACCAGAGAGGAGAGCCAGAGCCCAGCAGCTCAGCCAAAGGCAGCAGACCAGAGCTAGGCCTGTTTTTAGAGACAGATTAAGCCCCAATTTAAGGAGGCCAAGAGTATAAAAGCATTTTCTTCCCTCCCCTCTCTTACTAACCCCACTCTCAGTTTCTGCGGAGCACATGGAATAAAAAAATGAAAAGCCACAAGCTCCCAAGCTGTGGGCGAAAGCTGTTTCCTTGGGTACCAGCCTGTACACCCAGCTTTTGGTTGTGACCAGCAACCGGGGAATGAGGTGCTCGGTTTTGCACCAAAGCTCAACTGACATCCAGCTCCTCCTTGGGCAGAAGGAAGGTGCAATAGGGACTACAAGAAAATGCCCTGCTTCAGAGGACACCCTTGAAAAAGAGGAGAGAAATCCTAGCTTGTCACTTTACCTGGAGAACATTTAAATTAAAAAAAGCTAAATCTGCAGATGGGGAATTCTGCCTTCAAGCCTGGCGAGACGGTCTGGCTGGCAGCCCTGTAAAGAAAAAGCAGCAGCCCAGCCAGTAAACAGGTTGGAATTTTATTTTCTTGCTAGGAAGGAAGGCTACGATCTCCTAATTTGATGTGCTAAATCAGGACTTCAATGGCAAGGCATTCTTTGGAGGGAAGATGCATTCCCTGCTACGCAAATGGAAATCACCAAGTCCAGTAAGAGCTGCATGGGCAAACCCTACAGGTGATGGAGAGCTGATTTCAGCCTTCGCATGGCTTGGCAGTAGTTAGTTACCATTCGCTTTTTTAAAAATCATATTAAAATAGACAGCTTTAGAAAGTGTCACGAAAAATGTAAGATGTGGCAGTGTCACAACAGTATCACGAGTCTGTCTCCCACCAGTTACAAGACCGATAATTTCCTCTTGCCGAGGTCCGGCCGGAGCCAGAGGAACAGCAGCACTGGACATGTTGGAAGGAAAAGCTTTATTTTAAAAAAGTCCTTTCTAACAATAAAAGTTATTTCTAAAAATAGTAAAAAGAAATAGTCAGGGTGTTGGGGTTTTTTTTCCTACAAGGGAAGGACAATATAAACATCTTAAATATTCATTTAAAATCTAGTGAATCAGTTTAGTGGGGTTTTTTTTGATAACTTTCATTCCAGTTACACGGGAGGCACCCAGGGAAGAGAGGAGAAAGCCCATTTGCGAGACAGTTCCTGCACATTACACCCCGCACCCACCTCCTGGGTGTGCTCCTCCTTACCCCGGGGGTGATGACAGATGAAATCCCCAGGGTCGGGCTGTGCGGAAGGGACACCCCTCGGACATGGACAGCCCTGCCTGCCAGATGCAGCCAAAGAGCACCTTTCCAGGAGGGGATGGGGCAGAAAAACAGATCACCTTGCCTCCAGTTACAAATAAGCTGAGAAAGAGAAGAGTTAGGTGCCCTTGCAGGTGTGCGTCCGCACGCAGCCGGAGGCCGGGGACCCCAGACCCCACCCTAGCCGATCCCCATAGCAGGGTGAAGTCCACGTGTCCAGAGATGCTCATGGGAGCCTGGGGACGTCCAGCCAAGGATGTCCAAGCCCCGACTGCGTCACATGTACCGCTCCAGGCTGGCGGGGAAATTGGGCTGCCTCATGTAAGCATTGCTGGAGCTGAACTGGC
>NW_009600051.1:13089-13290 GCF_000690535.1 Cariama cristata
TGGAGAGCTGGGTGCCGTAGCCGGGCGAGCAGAGGGTGTTGGGGTAGGGTGCTGTTGGTGCTGTGGGGCGGCCAGTGGGTGGGGGTGTGAAGGCGCTTGAGTTTTGCATGTAGCCGGGGTAGGTGGTGATGTCGGTGCGCTTGAAGCGCTTCCTCCGGCGCAGGAAGCTCCCATTATCGAACATGTCCTCTGCGGCCGGGT
>NW_009600052.1:0-16145 GCF_000690535.1 Cariama cristata
TGTTAATTTTGCTTTGGAGTTTTTTGGGTAATAATATTAAGTGTGAAAACTGCAATTTGCATTTTGAGGTTTTTGTGGGGAGAGGCTCATTTTTACTCAAGTATCCAGCCTTTAGTTCTGAAGTTCTCTTATTCCTGGTCAGAATTCATTTTACTAATCATTCCAAGCAATTACTGTGGATTGACAGGAACAGAAAGTCTACAGACAAGAATATAATGAAACTCAGAATCTTGTGTTGCACACATTATGTCTTAATTTTTACTTTTTAATCACAGAGCTCAAGCCTACTCTATTTTCTCTAGTATTTCACCTTTTGTTCTCCTTGTGATTTTCCCCCTATAACTTGATATAGTCTTTCCCATCTAACAGAGGTGATTTCAGAAACTTCATTTTAAACTCTATAATCTTTCAAATAATTGTCTCGTATTTTCCTTTTCATTTCTGGGCACAGCAGACATGTCCTTTAATGTGCTGGACTTCTGTCTTGCATTGTGGCTATAGACCCTTTCAGTGTCAACAGAGCCTTGGTTTACTGTCTTTCCTATACCATGTCTTCCACTGATGGTCTCTCTCGAAGTTAGTATCTGTTCTTGTTCTGTTTGCAATGGCAGTATAGCAGCCATAGTACTCCCATGTTAGACGCTTCCATCGTCTTAGCGAAGGTCCATATTAGAGAAACTTTCCAAAAACATTTCTCTTGAATTATGGGCTCAAAATCATGAGGCTATAAAGCATCCTGGCACACCTGCTATTCTGTGCATTTCATGGTTTATTGCTCCTTCCTCCAACAATGGGTTCTTAGTTCTGAATTAGGATGAGTTTGGTTCATAGGATAATTCAGGTTGGAAGGAACCCCAGGACATCTCTAGTCTAATCTTCTGCTCAAAACAGGGTCAAGTTCAAAACTGCACTCTCTGTAGCCTGCTTGACTGTTCTGATAGTGAAGAATTTTCTCCTGAACTGCTTCTTATATCCAGTTATTTCTATATGTATTGTGTCTGGCTGAGATGGAGTTCATTTTCTCCATAGCAGCCTTCATATTGCTGTGCTTTGTGTTACTAACTAGAAAGGTGTTGATAACACACCAGTGTTTTGACTACTGCTGAGCAGTGCTCGCACAGCATCAAGGTTATCTCTCCAACATTCCCTCCCCCTTACCCGAAAGACAAGTAGGCTAGGGAGAAGCAAGATTTGGGAGGGACCATAGCCAGGACACCTGACCCAAACTGACCAAAGGGATATTCCATACCATATAACATCTGCTCAGCAATAAAAGCTAAGAGAAAGGAGAAGGAGAGGAAGGCATTTGTTATTATGACGTTTGTCTTTCGAGGCAACTGCTATGTGTACTGAAGCCCTGCTTCCTGGGAAGTGGCTGGACGTCGTCTGCTGATAGAAAGTAGATAATAAATATTTTGTTTTTCTTTGCTTGTGCGTGTGGCCTTTGCTTTTGCTTTATTAAACTGCCTTTATCTTGACCCACGAGTTCTTTTCCATCTTATTTCTCCCCTCTTGTCCTGCTGAGGAGAGGGAGTGTTAGGGCAGCTTGGTCGGCACCTGGTGTCCAACCAGGGTCAACCCACCACAATATCCCGTTTGGTTTTCCCTGCTATTGACTGACCATTCCCAGAACAACTCGCCACTAGAATTGCCACAGAATTTCTGAAGTTTGTTGGGCTTCGATTCTAGATACTGATTCCAAATTAAGTAACTCAAGCCTATGGTAGCAGTCTGGAAGAGAAAATGTAGAAGAGATCCATTTCCTCCTTTTCAACAACAACACAGTAAAATTAAGCTTTTTTGACACCGTGTGAACTCCTTGTGTCGGTATCTGAATCAATACTTGTTTTATCTTCAGCATCAGAAGAAGATTATTAATTATACCTGTCAATTGGTATGGGAATCAGGGAAACATTATCTCCATGAATGCTTGTCACTGTGGATAGTAGGTCATGTCAAGACACGCTACTGGACAAACAGTGCAGAATTCCCATCCGTGATCCAAGAGTATTCCACCAGAGCTCAAAGTGCATCACTGCAGGAAATTTTTTTTTGTTTGTTCCTCATAGCTGCAAAGCTCTGAACCTTCACTGAGAGGTATGTGAAGCTTAAGTTTTTTGATAATTTGTGTTCATTCAGAACAGTATAAGATCCATTACCACAGAGCTGATTCATGTGAGACACTGTTCAGAAGCGCCCACAGTATAAAGCTCTTCACACCAATATTATTGGGCTTAAAAGTTCCAGATGACTTGAGGGAGCACATCTTCAGAATGAAAAGGTAGACTTAGATTAGATAACATAAAAATATTTAGGTATCGGTATATTAGCTGTTTCCTGATACACATTTTTCAGGTTCTCATCTAAATTACCTTACATCTATCCTTTTCTCTCATCTCATTTTAGTGAGGGGAATCATGCATGAATACAAGTTAAATTTTCATTACTTAGCAGATTTTCAGGCAGGTGTCTATGTATGCACGAACATATATATATATAAAGTCAATTTCCCCACCTAGTTGAGAAGCCCCTATAGACATCTTCAGATCTTCATTATAATTCCTCAAAACCCCAATTAAAACTCTGTTTTTTCATACTGTCTTCAAAGCATCTGACAATCGTTGAACTCATAGAGTTTCAAAACCACTGCCTAATATCGTCTCTGGGCTTTATTTTACCACCCCCAGCCTCCAACCATCTGTCTCACTCCATCTGTTGTCTCGTCTTCTATTTAGTTTGAAAATTCTTTGGATGGGGATTGTCTTTGTGGCTCGTGTTTGCACATAGGGATCCTGGCTTCCAATAGACTTCTAAGTATTACGGTAACATAAGTAGTGGTAAGCAACAACTTCAGTTGGCAGTCAAGGAAGTATATTGCAATACAGTTTGACCAAACAGAAGGCCGCAGAACATGTACAGTATCTGACTTTACTCTTGAGGCAATTTTTAATGCCTTACATTCAAAATACTTCTGTAACAGATTTTCAAATGTCTGCAGGTAAGCAGTAAGCATTATTACAACTGACTTCACTGAAACTGTAATTTAGTTAGTGGGGCAATGTAAGTTAAATCTTTTTCATTTTTCTGAGATTTTAAAGCTGTATTTGCTTCTTTAAGTTTACAGCTGCTTCTGGAAATTCTGTTTGTATGAATATTGATAATGTAGTTTGTGGGAATATACTACACTATTAACCTGAGCTAATCACAGGAAAAAATCTGGACTGAAGTTTGCTTTATATTTACTTTACTCCACCTACTTATAATACTGGTTCTTTATATAGTTTCTTTTATTTTGGTCAACAAAAAAATTAATCATTAAAAAAATAGAGTACTGCATCCCTCCACAATTAAAGCCTGGTCAGATGTATCTCCACTACCATGGAGAGAGAGGCTGTCAGATTTCACTTTAATTCCAAGACTTCTATGAAAGATCACCTTAATTACAGGATTCTTGGCATGGCATTTATATTGTCATTCAACTTGATTGATACATATTGCTGAGTTGTGAGTCTAAAAATGTATTAGGTTTATTTTCAAAATGTATTTTCATTAACTATTTACTTGTTATGCAACTGCAATATATCTTTTTAAAAACTTTCTTAAAAATAGCTATACATTTTTCATTACAGGTTTTGAGCTTGACTTTCATTGAGAACCTCTCTAAGGAAGGTTCCTCACCTAAGGAAATAGCTGCAAATTTATTCTTAGGTTTGGCCTCACAATCAGTGCATATATTCCCAGCTCAGCCTTCAAAAGCAAGAACTACAGGCTATGTGAAAATGATAAGAAAATAGAGTGTATTAACTTCTGAAGTATATTCTTTTGTTCTAGCTAATTAGAAAAATAGAAAACTTTGGTATAGGGTAAGAAGTTTTCCTTGACCATATGACACTACTATTTTAGCAAATACAATTTACTTAGTCCTGATTTCAAATAAACCAATGAGCTTGTGGCTACTTCACCTCAAATTCTCTGTGGTAAAGGAGGGAAGACCGAAGACCAAAGGCTTAAAAATTTTTGGTAATATAATGAAATTCTAGCCACAGTTGAGGGCAGAACAGGTACGTAAACATTATGAATGGGTGCCACTGTATTGGCTTTGTTATCTTTCAATTCACTGTAGTGCATCTGATTTTTTCTTTCCGCTTTCTTTGGTTTAATAAATGCCATGTCAAAACACTTTAGTAGACTGTAAAAAATATTTACAGACTTCTGAGTGCCAACAGTATTACTGTAATTATCATAGAAGTGATGTACAGCATTAAAAAAATGTTCTTATTTAAGAATTTATTAGTTAAATAGTGCAGTTGAAAGGCACAATCAAGTAACTGCATAACAGAGTCAAGGGAAGCAGAGAATTCACTTCATTGTGTAGGACAGTTAATTTATCTTCTTTACTCTGGAATCCTGCTTGTCACATAAAACTATGAGGGCAGAGCTGAAGCTCAGTAACATAAGGCTTATTAAAAATTAAATACGTTTCAACCCCACTTTTAAAGTGGTAAAATACAAATCAATTAGGATGCTACGAAATGAATTATGCAGCTTATGTTTCAGAAGTGCTCAGCAATTTTATGTGGACTGAGTTTTAGGTACGCAGCCTGAAATCAACGTGCAGTTTACAGTTATTATTTGTATAGAAACAGTACATGAGTTCAGTCACAGAACACAAAATAAAATGAAGACTTTGCACCCAAAGGGTAGATGTTTTAACCTCTCCAGCATCTTAGAAGTTCAGGCACAAAGTATTGAATCACCTGTTCTAACTTCAGATATCTATAAAGTATATGAAAGTCAGTCATTGTGACTTCTTTTATGGTCAGTGAAGAAAAACAAGTATCTTTAGAGTGACTCTGCTCAACCTAAGAGACATGAGGTAGATCATGTTCTTTCTCTACAATAAGCGGAAAGACAGTCTAATTAACTACTCTGATGTGACCTCTAAAGTAATCTCACCCGAAATATTTCAAAATATGACACACCAAAATAATTCATAAAAGATAAACAAATATTCCTGAAAATCCTTGTAATAAAATCGTTTATCTTTAAGCTGTAACTCAAACTATCGTCTTCAGTAGTTTGTGATTAATTACATTATTCTGTTAAAAGCAACTTGCAATCTAGTCAAAAAGTTTACTTGATCTTTTAATTTTTTTCAGGTTATTAAAGGGATAATGACTTTTTCAGCCTACCTTCCTGCACCTCTAATCCTCAGGCATCCAACTGAGAGTAAGCTAAGCAAGGCAAAAAGGCCCCCTGTTTCTTTTTAACTCAATATTTGTTTAAGATAATTTCCCTTGTCATATTAATATATACTATAGAATATAAATCTTCAGTGATAATAATATTCAGCTTTTGAGGCAAAATTAAATGAAGTCTCATATTTATTCTTCTAATTATATATTCTCAAAACATTTAGAGATATAAACAAGTATGTATACAGGCTTTTGACCTTTTTTTTCCTTTAGATAAAAAAATGCTGTCAGTTTTCATTGATATATATGTCAGTCTTCAACCTGTCATCTAAATACTCTTCTGTTAGATTTATTTTAGTCTCTGTTGATGATTAACTACATTACTTAGTTTTAACTATGATTTAAGAGCAAATACGGTACTTGTTCCTAATGGATGAGCAGTAAAAATTTTTTAAAAAAATAAAATCTTTCTAGGGTGTTCACTGCCCCTATGTTCTGGAAAGTAAGAGAGTGGTTACACTGAAAAATGTAGCAAAAAATAGTCTTTCCTTTTTTAACAAAATTTCTGAGTTAATTGGTTACCAAACCATGTTACTGAACAATACATAAAGAACAGAAGACCTTTGTGTAAGAACATAGAGGGAACTGATGGAAGGAGCAGTTACAGATCTGGTAGCTTATAATGTCGATCTGCAGACCCATGGTCTTAGATGCAGAGCTCTCCTTTGACCCAGAAATACAATTGGAGAATGCTTAAAAGTTTCTGCGAGGCTCAACTGCTCTGTTCTCTGTTTCAGAAGAACCCGGAGACATAGAGTCATGACAGTTACTCATTTTGAACTTTGCACTTCTTTAAGAGTGGAAAACACCTAGCAATTAATTTTCACATTATAGGTAAATATTTTCTCTGTTAGTTTGTCTAATTCATGTTTAGTTTATGATAGAAGATATTTTTAGAGGGCGTGGGCAGTAAACTTGTGGAGTGTATCTTGTTGGGATTTTTTTCTCAAAAGAAAAAGATCTTGGCTTAGAGTTTCATTTGGGTATTCATTCCTTCCTAGATCCCATTAGCTGGCACCTAGTTTTTATAAATTATGGAAAAGAGGAAAGGTCCCAGAAGAGATTTTACAAGGATAGTGTATCTGATGATAGTGTGCAAGTGCAGAACCCTGAAGGTTAATAGAGGCACCATGCTTCTCAGAGTCATTCCTGATGCCTCATCCACCGTGAATCCAGCTGTTTATCTTGATATGATATCAGGACTCTGTGCATTCAGGAGACTGAAAAATGTAATAGGTAGGATTATGATCCTAAGCGCACCTGTGTGTTTATGACATATTTGTATTCCAGGTTTTACAAGAAATTGTGAAATTACTTCTAATCTACTTATGTAGGTATGACAGGACTTTTAAAGAAGAAGGAATTGATTGTTCCTGCTAGGCATAGTTTCTTCAAATTTTTTGTCCACTTCCTTGGCTGCTAAGAGCCCAAAATGTACATCAAAGGATTTTCTGGGAATTGAAATTAATCAGAGACCTTCAGTCTCTTCTCTTTTTCCAGTCACTTATAATTAACAGTTAAAATTGATAAATTTATTTCCAAGTCTCCCATCTTCTCCAGCTAACAACAGAGTTTCAAAACTAAATATTCTAATTGGTAGATCTTAATTTTCCCAAACCACTTGATTTTTCTTTAAGCAACAATCATATGGTGAGAGTCTCTCTACATCAAACTCTTTTCCCCCAGTTTGGACATCATAAAATTATTTATGTTCTAATCTCTGCTTTTTCTGTTTAGGTCAACTGTTAATTTATTCTGTTAGTTACAGCACTTCTCATTAATCTGGAAAACTCTATGTCTGTTTAGAATGCAGAGTGAGCTAAGCTTCATTTGAAAAAGAAATCTAAATCTTTGCTTAAAGTGTAAATCCTGAATTTGCAAATAAAATATTCGATTGCACAAAGAATTAAAAAACTTGTTGTGATGTGCTGTGGTTACCCTAACTTAAAGAAGACTATTGCAAAAATAGAATGTCTTAGAGTTATTAAAAAAAATTTTAGAGGAGATAAAGATGCACCACGGGAGACACTGGAAAGTTCTGGACAGGCAACAAAAAGAGGTAGATAAAGGACTGGGAAAGAGAATAGGATTTTTTTGTACAAAAAGACACAACCTTTGGAATTCACTGTTACGAGACATTAAAGTCCTATTGCTTACAAGGTTCATAAAACAAGACTTCTATAGTATACAGTTCTGTAACATCCTAGTTGATAGCAAACCAAGCAAAATACCATATCAGAACAAATTTCCACAGTGTTTACAAGGGAAAACTAAGACACAGTAGTGAAAAGAAAGGGATTTTTACAATATATTTTCATAGTTCAGACCTCAGGTAAGAAGAGATTACATAAATGCTTACAATAAAGGAGTTCACTGTAACTGAGGTTATTTTCCTATGATTACATTTAAATAGTCTCTTTTTTAGGTAACCAGAAAAGGAAAATCCATGTTTTGTCAAATCCAGTTGGACTTCTGTTGTTGGCTCTAGTGGGGGTAGACTTTCATTTTCATTGCTTTTATTAAAAGCTTTAATGAAAAATAAACCATAATGATAATGAAAGACTGAAAAAAAAAGTGAAGAAAGGGATACTTTTCCATTTAGCATTTACTTATTAGACTTTAATTAGAATGTTTTGGTTCATCCATTTGACACATTTATGTACTTACTAACTTTAGAAAAGGAGGAAAGATTATTACATTTCAGTAATATTTAAGGTTGCCTGCTGCTTGTAATTTTTTTAAATTAGGATCAAACCTATCATATATGTAATCATGTCACAAAGTACTCGCTACCATCATTCAACCAAAAGTAGATGATATACTTCTTCATCTTGTTGGATACCTGATGTTAGGCTTGAACTTTTTCCCTTGCAGTTTAAATACTCTCCATCATGTTTCATTCCAGTAAGTGACTGCTTTCTACATTAACTTCACTTTGTTTTCCTAAAGAAGCAAAGGTTCATAAACAGGTCTTTTTTACACAGGGCATGAAAGTCAGTCATATGTTTGCTCATTCATTTTTTTAAATTAACCTTTATAGTACAAGAACTCCAGATTTTAAAACAGGATTTTTGAAGATAGCTATATATAGTGTTAATGGGTCAGGAAAATAACAAACAACTAGTATGTAAATTACGCAGATTGAATAAGTCCGTGAAATCAAACTACCTGGAATGAGGTCCCAGGTTTCAGTAATCTATTTGATTACTGTAGCATATAAGTCATCTTTAATTTTACCTCTGATAATGAAATAGGAAATCTATAGCAATCTTAAAATAGTGAAAAATTAACTGAACTAATTTGGAAATTAGGAAAGTATTTTGTTGAGCATCTTTGGAGGGTGGAAGAAAAAAGAAATTAATTTTCTTATGGAATTTTGATACTTGTTTCTAGATAGCAAATAATTTTAAAAATTACAGTTTATATGTCATAGATTTTCTCCTTCAATCTATTAACAGTAATATAAAACCCAGTTATTTTTAAAATTTTAAAGAGGATTTTGTACTTAAAGCTCCTTTAATAACATGAAGTGTCTAGGAGCCTTTTAAGTGCAGGTAGGACAAGGCTTCGTCTACCATTGCTGTCTAAGAGATCATATGAATTTTTATTCTACAGTCTCAGTTTTTCCCAAATTAAACTTATCCATCAGTTATTGGACTTGACTGTACATCCAGTGAAGTCATAAAATCATTACCTTAAAAAAGTCCTTATTTTGTTAATTGCTTTTGGCTGTGTTTGTTGAGCTCCTGTCAAGATACTGACATAGATCCCAGTCAGACAAAGAGTGTAAGTCTGTGCTTAAGTCTAAACACATAGTTTTACCTAATTAAAATTCTGGATGGATGTGGTGGACTTCCAGCCTTCAGTCTTAATACAGCTGGAACTCACAATTGGATCAGAAGAAATTATGCTTCAGTAACAAAAAATATCAGTCCTGAGGGATGGAGCTTTGATGTTATCCTAGTAACAAAGAAAAGGAGAGCTTTGACCATGCTATAAAAATATTTTTTACTCGTGAAAAAGAACTTTTCTGTAATATGAGGAAGTCCAATCATGTATTCTGAAATCCTGTCTATATTACGCTCAGCAATCCTTTGACAACTTCAGTGAAACAAGAATATAATTCTTTTTGGAATAAAAATCTGTTACAGAATGATTCTTGTACAGGGCTGTTAGATATTACAGAATATGTAAAATCCAAAGTTTCACAAAGGTAGTATAAATGGGTGCCCATCATTCTCTCTCACATAAATACTTCTGAAGACCACTGAGAAGTTTCTCAGAACTTTCTTTGTTTCCTAGTGATTTCCTTGCATAGTTTTCATTTCTCTTTCAGGGAACATGGATGTTATTTTTCACATTAAATTCTGATGAATTTATGGTTGACGAAGAGATAATGCATATTCTGATCTTTTATAATCACCAATAAAAGTGGAAATAATATTTTTAGATGATCTAGGATTTAGGTTACCCCTACATGCTAGATCAGCTGTCCTTAACACACCATCTGAAATGAGACTCTGTCATGAAAAAGGGCACTGAATAGCAAAGCAGACTTCAAGACTTTCTCAGTTCTGCTCTGCTTTGATACTGGTATCTGTGTAAGCCTGGATAATCCATCTGCATATTCAGCCCTTCCTGCAAAAATTAAGAGGCATAATTTATTTACAAGGGTTGGGTTATAACATTGTTTTACAAAATACGACATGAGGACAACTGTCTGTTTTAAATTTAAAGTATTGTATATGCAAAACATTAAATAAGAGTTGAGCTGGCAGCCATCACTCTTGTGTGGATTTATCCGAAATTCCCATGAGTGTGCCACAACTGGGTACGTGTGTTTTATTTCTGTTATAAGAACTATTAAAATAAGGTTTTGGTCAATAAACAGTAAAGTAGCAGTGTCTTCCAGCAGACACCTTTAATGAAATTTTACTTGGTGCTAGGCAGCAGGTAAAATTACTTACAATAAATATCTTACAACTTTCTCTCTCTCTGTCCTTTTAATGACACTCATCTAATAAAGATAACACCAAATATTGATAGCTATTTAGTAGAATAAATATCCCAGAAAGTGTTCACTGTAGAAAGTGAAAGCCTGATATAAACTTCAGTGAACTAATGGGAAGAACCTGTTCAGGAGGCTGGATCAGCATTACAGTTCTAAGGAAACATTGCCTTTTTCTGGAATAGTAGAATTTTGTATCCTGAAGGTTGGGGAAACAGTCTCTCCTAAATGTAATTTATTTTTTTAAAGGTTTCCTGAAGGTTCAGTGTGGATTTAAGATGAAGAATTTCAGGCCTGCATGGACATAAAAAAATATATTCTTTAATGTTTGATCCAAGAATATTTTTTCTTGTCAGAAAAGAATTTATCATGAATCAAAGACATGAAAGTGATTGATCTGTTCAAACTAGTCTTCATTCAAATCATACTGTTTTATCACAAGTCAGAGTATTTACTGCATTTCTGTACCTCTTTTTTTCTTTTACATGAGATTATCTAACACTGATTAGGCATTTCATGTATAAATTCTGCTTGGAATCTGATATTTAGAGGTAGGCTTCCTTAAATGGTTGTATTTTTAATGTTTCACATTCCAAGCTCTTATTTTTCTTTTAAGCTTTCAAAATTGAATTATTTGAAACAATTCACAGCACAGCATCAAATTTAACTCTGCCTAATGAAGTACAAACTTGACAAGGAAATAAAATAAGAACATTTACCAGCTAAGAAAAAAATGTGGATGAAATGAAATAATGGCCAAAGATTTAAAGCCACACTCTAGAACTAGAAACGAACAGAGAATCCCACATATTGGTGTTGCCAATCTATAAATAAGCAATTACATTTATTGACTATAGAAGAAGAACTTTTATGTTTACATGTTCACTTGTGTGAATACAGGCTACACAGTTTGGCCCTGAGTAAATACTTCTAAAGAAAGAATCCAATAACATAAAGCAGTATTGATGTGCAAGCTAAAAAGAGCTAAACCTTGAATGAATTTCAGCTATTCTTTTTTTCCAAACAATGTCTGTTTCATACTAGTTATACATTTAAAAAAAAAAAAATGTTTTTGGTGAAGAAGAGCATCATGGAAAAAAAAACTTTTCTTCTATGAAGTATTATTTCTAACAATTTTTTTGAAATCCACCTCCTTCTTGCCCCATCCAGTCTTTGACCTTGTCATGTTTAATAGTTTTTAACTTTTAGTCAGCTGTCATATTCTTGTCTCTCATTTTCCTTGCTAAAAAAATTACCATCTGTCTGAATCTACAATATTTTCATTCTTAAGGCATCTTCTCCCATAACATATGTCTTCAATTTCTAATGTGAATCAGAATACTTGATAAACATTGTCAACCATCATGCCACCAATCTGATTGAATAACCTTGACACTTTGCCAATTAAACTGTATATTTTAAAGAAAAATATATATAGCACTTGCTTTGTTGCAAAATTCAGTAAGGCTCACTAGGAGAATGAAACATAGAATTTCCTGTATTTTGGGGAGATTCATAGAATAACAGGAAATTCAATTTTGTGGTACAATTATTAAATTACTTTTGTAGTACTAGCTTTTTTAAAAAATAGGTATATCTAGAGGGTTTTTTAACATCTAAATTATCAAGTCAATTAAACAAATAAATCACACATTTGCATAACTCGAAGTATGTCATAGTATAAAAAATGTTCAGGCCACAGAATCTACATCAAATTATATTTTGTCTACTTCTTGCACACTAGTTACTGATTCTAAAGTATTCACAATCTTTTATTACCTTCACAGTTGCATTAATTTGACATTTTTTCAGCTCTAACAGAATTTTTAAAATATTTTTTGCCATTAGAAAACAAGAACCTTTAAGGACTTGAAAGGAAGTGGAAGAGAATAGAAAGTTCAAATGTAAATGGGAAGAGTCTTTAATGAGATTTACTTTTGAGAGTATATTATAAAGAAAACTGATTTCAATTGGAAGAAATTAGGAGCCTTTGGAACCTTCAGTATTACTGCCTATACATAGCATGTTCTGCACTGGCTTTTTTTCATATAATTTTGGACAGTTTAGTCCTGCAAGGTACTGAATGTCTTGTCTCCTCCATGTTCAAAGGTTTTCAGTGAGGCTAGTTTAAAGTTTTCCATCAGAGTTATTCTGCAGTGTAAAATTATGTTTTGACCACACAGAATTCTTCCTAAGAAAAAGCCTGCTTTTCAGAATGTTTCCTTGGGATTTTTTTGTCCTTAAAACCTAGATGGTCCAACCTTGCTAAATGCCGAATGTCAAAGAAAAAATAAATTATGATTGCTTAACTACTCTGTTTTTTTTTCAGTTTTCATGTATAGTTACATCACATATAGACATCACATCATCTGGATATGCAACAGGATGCCAGATGCTATGTTCGCACCTCAGTGTGCAGAAAGAAGTATAAAAGGACCTTACCCACACTAAAAGCCTGAATTTCTGTGTGTGAAGCATTAATTGCTGACAAAGATGAATCAATCTTCTCCACTCAGAGTGGGAAGGAAGAACTATTGCTCTAGGCAACTGATAACTTCTCTGCAAAACCTTCCTACCAGCTGAACATCAGAACTAGGATAACTGACTTGATGAAGCTATTTTTCTTCTTTAATCCCTAACTCTGTTTTCCTCCCAGTTTTTAAGCTGCTTTGGAGTGCTCCAGTACTTATTCTCTGTATTTCCATAAGGAATTTGTGAAGCCTCTGATTTAGCTTGTAAAAAGAGTGCTATTTGCCTCCAGAAATGGTAAACATCACTGAGTGCGCAGAAAAGATCCTATGTACACCCTCTGTGAAAGAACCTATATCTTGCAAAATATTTGCATAGATATTTGCAGTGGGGAAGCCTTGAGTAAAGCAGTGGAAAAACAACACAAAGTTATCTTATATTGTTAGAGACAATAAATGTAGTTGTGTTACTGAGTCATAGTTCCTTTCATGAGATAGTTCGGTAGAGCTGACCTACCTATCACGCAAAGTCTCAATTTATCTCAAAGCTGTAATTTTCTTACATTACTAGAAGCCTTGTACAATGCCCTGAGCATTGCAGTGGCATAGTGTTTAATAATAAGTGAAGGATAATTACGACCCTTCTGCATATACACACAAAGGCTTTCAATAAATGTAAACAGGTAAAACTGAAAAGAAAAAAGAAAAAAAACCCCACAAATATACAAAGAAAAAAAGAAGTCAAACTTAGCATAGAGCAAAAAATGACAGAGAACATATTTTTATTTTCATTTGACAGGGACAAATTGGCCTTTGATTTCTGAAGTTGGGACACAGAATATCTGTATTTCATGAGAAAGTAAAAGCTTGTGTCCATGACCAGTGTAATGAATATTTGTTAAAGTCTCACAGTCTTTAAATCTGAATCTCAACTATTTTGAGATTGTACTAATTTTGGCACAACTAACAAGCAAGAACACATCATTTCAAAGAACATTTTAAAAACTCAACAGCAGTTTATATGAGGAAACCTTTATTTCTTGTGTCAGTATCTACCCAAATTGAGATAATCACCAGTTCTTATTATGTTCTTTCTTGGAGTTTGAGACAGATACTTAAAAAGAAAGAAGTTGTTCAGCAGATTATGGTGAGATCCTTTATCCCATGGTGAGAATAACAACCAAGTTGAGACTTACGTAGAATGAAATTTGCATTCCAGTTCATGTGTATAATCAAGTACTGTGTGCAGTTAAATGAGTCTGTTGTCTTGCTATAATGAATATCTACATCCATTCTAAGAGTTAATAAGGAATAAATGACTTATTATCAATGAATGACAGTATCTAAATAGCTCTGCAACAAAACCAGAATATTAATATGTGTAGCTAAAATAGATCTTAAATGATAATGAACTTACTCAGACTATTAATTATTTTAAAAGCCTCTAGTAAGGTTTACTGCTTCTGGATGGAATTGGAGCTAAGCTGGTTCAAGTGCCCTTATGTGTTTGCAGACAGAGTTAACAAATGACCCTTTAAAATTGTATCTCAGAACTGAATGGAAAAGGGCTTTTATGACATACAAGGGCTGCCATGAAAGATCAGACCATGGATCTCTCTAGCTCAGCATTTTATTCATACTGGAAACTAGACCTACTCACTTCAGTGGAAGCAGCAAGAATTGTCTCTATAGCTGATGGTGCATTAACCGACTCACTTCCTGACCATTAGATGAGGGTGAACTTGTGCCCTGAAGCACAAAGGCTTATGCCGTTTACTTTCCTTTAAAAAAAAAAAAATATTCTAGTACAACGGAAAGATCTCATTGCCACATGAATGTCAAATTGATTTCTGAATATTTCTAAGCTCTTGGTCTTAGTGAAACCATCTTCAAACCATGAAATTGCAACTATTGCAGAAATTTGGCTTATTGTTCAAGTATTCCTAGCAGTGAGCAGACCAGGTGACTGCTTATCTATGTGGACTAACAAATTCTGGATGAAAAATTAGTTGTGGACATTCATTTAATTCTTCCTAACTTCGGGCAAGTTCTCAGCTATTATTTAGATCTAGGAAGCTACTCCCAGAGCTTTGCTTGATTCAGGAAAATTAAATATCTCAGGTAGCCTCAGTAAAACAGTAGAACACTAAACAAGTTTTGATTTCACCATCTGATGCCACAAAGTTTGCAGAAAACTTTGACTGGATTTCATGATCTCCAGGACACAGTTCTAGGCATATTTATTTTCAGACTCTTCCACTAAGCATAGGAAATAAACATGGGGAAAATGGTTTATGGGGAATAATTTTGGGGTAGGAATCATTATTATAAGTATTTTTAATGGATTTTCCATTTTCCCTTAGGCATTATACAAGCAATATATATTAAAATTGTTGTTTCTAGAAGAAAAGACAGGTTCCACTTTGATGATGTAAGTGAAATTTTATACAATACAGCAACACAAGAAATACATTAAACTTCACTGTAAATTCGTGTAAGCACACAGATCAACAAGTCTAAATGTAAATTGTTATATAACGAACAGCACTCTTTATAATTGATCTAAACACACAATATTATGTATCTATGCAGCTAATTAATGTATATGTTTGAGTGTTATACTGGACTTGAAAGAATCAACATCTGAATTTCAGATAATGAATGTTGCCAAATCTAACTAGTCACCATGAGAGATTTTCAGATCATTTCCAGAATGAGTTTTTGTTATACTTCTTTTCCTGATTCAAAGAAACTCTCAAACAAAAGTAAGCATGGAAAAGAATTAGAAATATATTGTTTCCCTCTGGGTATTCTTTTGTGCATTCATTTCACCTGAAATTCAACATTCTTAATACTATGTCATTTTAAGATAGGCCTGCTTGCAGATATTACACAGACAAATCACAAAGACTGACCTGAAGCCTAAACCCAGGTCATCTAAGTCTGTGTACCTTAACTGCAGTTTTAGCTCAGCTCTGTGTTCAGTCTGCTGTCTGTTAGAGAAAAAAGCATCTCTGTTACTGATTTTATATGATCTCTTCAAATCTTCTGCCTTTCTGTGACACATTTTGGCAGTTAGGCTGAGAAATACACCCTCACTTTTGCATATTTTCCTTTTGCATTTTCTCCTTAATTGAGCTAAACCAAACTGGTATTTCTACTTCAAAGTACTTGAGGACTTAAATACTATTAACAAACCAGTAAGGTGAATTAAAAGGCATCTGGAAACCTGGTGTCAAGATATATGAGTAGTTTCTGTCACACTCAAAATATCCTTATAGGTTGAAAGAAAGTACCTGATGGGTAAAGTCAGTAATTTATTAGTGTAAATGGAATCTTAACAGTATAATGGAAGACTTCTTATAAGTTTAGAAGTTATTATTAGAGAAATGAAAAATTAAATAAAAAGATAAT
>NW_009600053.1:0-1091 GCF_000690535.1 Cariama cristata
CCAGAGCCAGCCATTTCCCCAGCTTCCCCTGAGGAGTGCTCCCCTTCCCACCACACTTTGTTGGCCTAAAACACTGTCAGCTGCCCAGTGGGCTCTGTGGGATTCACAGGGAGTGTTTCGAGCGATCTTGAACCATTCAACATAGCCTTGAAGGAAATAGTCTGAGAAAGTAAATAATGAAGCAAGCGCAGAAAGGGAGCTGAAGATAAAAATCTTATGAAGCACAGCTGTGAGACCAAAACTAGAAGACGCGTGTCTTGATTAACAGCCCCAATTCAAAGCTTAGCCGTGATGTGGACAGCAGGGGTTAACCAAACCATGAACAAACTAGAGCGCGTGGACAGCTAGTGAATCTATAGAAGCACAAACTTGTAAACAATAAAGGTCTTTGTTTTTACGCACGCCAGAGTCCGTGAATCAATCCCTACAGGGCTCGGCTTCAGGGGGCACACGATCACCAGGGTGCTCGAGCCCCAGTTACAGGCTACTTACGTGCTCTAAATTGTAGGTGTCTCTTTCCACAAGCACATCCAGCATGGCAGCACAAGCCTCTGCATCACAGGAGTCGGAGTCTGCTAGGCCCTCAATGTCCATGATGGTGGTCTTCATGCTCACTGGGCTTGAGGGCTTGACGGATTCCTAAACATTTGCAGAAGGAAGGGCAGGGAAGAGAGGGATGTCACAGCAAGTGCCCTGAGAGCGGTGCTCGGCTGAGCAGCGAGAGCAGGCCCAGCCCAGGTGGGGATGGCTGTGGGTACGACTCCGGGTACCTGTGCTCTGCTGTAGAAGATGGCCCGGGTGTTTTCCTGTTCTTCTGGCAGGTCCTGGCTTGGATCTGGCAATGACTGTGTGCAGGCAGAGCTGAGGGGCTGTGGAGAGGCTGGAGAACACAGCTGAAGCCTTTCGCTCCCCAAGCAGGGCCATCCCTGTGACAGGGGCTGGAGGGGACACTGACCCCCATCCCTCTGGCCGCAGGTTGCGACTGAGGTTGCCCAGTGGATGGAGCCTGGCAGGAACGCAGCCGTGGGGAACAGCCCCATCCCGTCTTGCCCTCGGGATGTCCTCAGGGGATGGGAAGGAGCCTGGCCAGA
>NW_009600054.1:0-3914 GCF_000690535.1 Cariama cristata
GTTGAGCTTCTCGTCAACCAACACCCCCATGTTAAGCTTCCATGTTGTCTGCACTGGAGACCACTGGAAAAAAACAACCCAGTGTCCAGAATTAAAACCACCTCAAGACAGCTGGCACTGTGCAGGGAGAGCAGGGCACCAGTGAGAACTTTCGCATGCCAGGAATAAGCGGTTACAAGCAGGTTACAGTGGTGCCGTATGGACTCGCAGCAAGAGGTGCAAACCTTCTTCAGTGATCTGGAAACATGTGCTTCTCAGGGCTGACAGCAGAACAAAATCTCTATGAATCAGGCTCCAGAGCAGCTTTCAAATAACCTTTAAATCCATGCCAAAGAGAGCACATCTTGATCTTCACATCCTCAGGATGTCTGGAGAATGTCCTGAGAGAAAGGGTTTTAGCAATTATGTAGGAGCAGCAGAGGGTCTGTCAGTCCTCTGCCCAGCTCTTGAAGCCCAGCACTTCCACATTCAAGAAGTACAGATTGCTGTCAGCATCTTTCTTCTATGACTTCTTGAAGAGCTCACTCCTCCTGGAGGCACAGGAAGGTGGTGAGCCCTCCGGCCTGGGACACAGGTCTCTGCTCCTGAGTCTAGCACTGACAGGACTTGTGAGGTTGCCCTTTTTCTTGTCTCAATGCCTCACCCTAAAAAGCAAAGTAACTTTCACTTCATAATGAGTAACAGAGATTATATAAA
Organism: Cariama cristata; assembly: GCF_000690535.1. Taxonomy (NCBI): domain Eukaryota; kingdom Metazoa; phylum Chordata; class Aves; order Cariamiformes; family Cariamidae; genus Cariama; species Cariama cristata. The sequence continues at coordinate 697 of NW_009600054.1, forward strand.
TCTTGTCAAGCAGGAACTTTTTAGTGGGACTAAGCTGCTTTTTAACTCAGCTGTAAACAAGGATTTTCAACTATGAGGCAAGAACTTTTAAAATGGAAAGTTTTTCATTAGAAAGCAGTGATTATGGAAAACCAGTGATGGTCATAATAGAAGGCTGAGTCTGAACTCCTAATGTCATGCTGTAGCTGAGAGGGAAAGCTGAACCCTGCATTACTGAATGTACTGACGACATTAATGAAGGTCAAAATCCATTAGAAGTACAGAGTTAGTAGTGTCTCTGTGATGAGACTGTTACTGCAACATTAAATGAGTTCTGGTGTTCACATTACAAATAGGGTTTGGAGAAGTGACAATCTAAAGAAAAAAACACAAGAAGAAGGAAAAAATCTGGTAAGGAATGTGCACAGCAAAATCAAAACCAAGTTGATCTACCTCTTCCATAGAAAATAAAAGAAAAAAATTCATCACAGTTTGCATAGGTAGAACAATGCCCATGGGAGTAGTTTTTTCATGTAGCAGACAAAGAAGCCAATTCACTGATTCAAAGTGGAAACTGGACAGTAGGTAGAAATAGCTGCTTATTAAAAAATGAAGTGCTAATATTCACAAAATTAGCTTAGAGGTGAATGTGGTAAGCTTTTTAAAACTTTTGGTCTTTAAATCAATCCTGAATCTCTCTTTCCAAATACATAATACCTAGCTATTATGTAGCATCATTTAATTCCAAGGAACTTTAAAAATAGGCTTCCTTTAAAAAAAAAGAAAAAATCAGTGGGAAAAGAGAGACCACATCAGAACGCCATGCTTCTCTAACAGGACAGTGGCCAAAGCCCTGTTAAAACCTACTCAATGGATTAAGCCAGGAGGTCCCACTGTACTAGTTCACTGCAAGTTTTAGGCTTCATACAGAACAAAAGAATGGTTTTGCCAAGTCAGACCATGGATCCATCTAGCTCATCTCCTATAGGCAACAGCAGATCCCTATAAAGAAAATAAGGACAGGACAAATGTGCAGCGAGCTTTTCCTGGCATGGCTTCTCAGCTTCCAGCTACCAGTGGCTCAGAAAGTCCTATGGACTCATGTTCAGCAGCTTTTCATGGATTTTTCTTCCATCAACTTATTTAGGTTTTTTTTAATATATGTAGACTTTTAGCATCCAAAACAGGGTGTGGTCAGGAGTTCTGTGGCTGGGCCACACTGTAGGAATCAGTATCTTTCTGCTTGTTTCAAACCTGTCCTGAACCGGTTTCATTTGGTGCATTGTGGTTCTTTTTGGGGAGAAAACTTGCTCCCAGTTCACATTCTTAGCCCTCATCACTTTTCCTTCTTGCCCCAGTCACCTTTCACTGAAGGGCTCCAATCTATCTAATTACATCTCTCACAGAAGCTGTTTCATACTCTTAGTCATTCTTATTGCCATTCTCCAGCTCTACTGTATCACAAAGTGTTCAAGAGTTGTGTAAATCCCTGGAGTGCCTGCATATTGTTTTCTCATTTGTTCTCTATTTCTCTCGCAGTCATTCCTAAAGTTGCATTTGCTGCCTTGATTGCTGAGCTGACATTTCAGGGACTCAGAGGTAAAATTTTTAACCTAGGGTAAGCAGGGCTCATCAGGCTAAGTGATCTTAATTGTTCTTCCTGTCCTTATCACCTGTGAATTAAAATACCATCCTTCAACCACATTATAAGATTCAGTCAGTATCAACAGTCTCATAATTTGCTTATAATTGCCAGGTCAGCACAGTGACCCTTTATAGTACTGAATTAAATTCCTTTTCTCCTGAGTCTCTCAAACCTCTGGAAGTTCCCCAGAATTCCAAGATTTATTAAAAATCAGTAGGCTTATTGGTGCAGGTTAAATGTTTTAAAACTCTGACAACGCCAGCACATGCTCCTCATCACTTTCTTATCTTACTGGCATGGGGAATATTTCATTACTGTTGCAAGAAGTGAATTATTTCTTACGGCTTTTTCTCTTACCAAAAACATTATAACGTTTTGGGAGACAGATAGATCCACTATGTTCATATTTTGAGATAAATAGCAGGGTCATTTTTCTTAGAACTCCAAAGAATCAATCTGGTTTTAAAGTTTCTAAAGTTTCTATGCTTCAGAAAGATTCCAGCTTACATTTTCTGGAACTTACTGATCAAATACTATTCACACAACATTATTCCATAGGAAAAAAATTAAATCATCAATAAACTTGTCCCATTTCTGTAATATTTCTGCATACAGCTGAGATTCGTCTTCCATGACCAACCCACACCAAGTGCCTTTAAATTCTGGTATAGATGCTATGCAGTGAAGATGCATGGACTGTAGGCGCTAGATGTTCAAACATCTCAGCCTTGACTGAGCCTGGGCACCAGGCTATAGCTCAGGGATCTTTAAAAATACTGTGACACGTATCATCACTGGTGTCAGTGACACCTTCTTGTAAATGCGTTCATGTGCTAGAGTAGCTCTTTGGATGCATGCCCAGAGCCTGAGTATCAGCTATGCTGCTGCCAATCGCTCAGGTTCTTTCTTTCTCTCCTCTCTCCCTCCTCACACTCGGTATTTCTTGCTTGTAGGACTCATCCAGCAGCTGTTCTCACAATGTAGCTAAAATATCAGGCTGTCTGTAATACAGCTGTTTACCTAAGGACCCAGCAGTAAAAGAAATCAGTTGAATGTGGAAGCGTGTAGTACAAGTCTTCCTCTGTGTGATTTATATCAGCAATCTAGGTCAGATCACCTATTCCCCAAAGGGCAGGGTGTGCTGGGGTAGATGTCTATGTCAGCCCTCCTTTGCAAGCTGTCCAGCTTTATATTGTAGGTTGCAGGCAGGAATGTAACTTTCCCAAGTAGCAGCCCGAATGCCGCTGCGCAGTGGGCGACATGAAGAGTTCCCCTCTCCTGGTGCCTCCAGCAAGGTAGAAGTGCAGCAGGGAGAAGGAGCTGGGCCCAAGCCCCCCACACCCTGGGCAAAGAAGAAAACAAAACAAAACCAGGGACTATTATGTCCCGGAGAGACAGGGGACTCTCCACTTGTCTTTTTCCTGGACAATAAGACTCTGTCATGCCTGTAGCTGAATTCCAAAAGGACAGAGGGACCCAATCTGCAAGTACCTGTCCCCAGAGAGGAAACTCATTTGGGACGCTGTGTCTGGTGTCGCCCATCAGCTCCCTGCTCAGCACACAGATGCTTCAGTTCACCCCCCCCAGGCCCTGG
>NW_009600054.1:3924-11424 GCF_000690535.1 Cariama cristata
TGGCTCTTCACTCTGACTGACTGGGAAGCCACTTACTTTAGTGTTCTGGATCAGCCAGAAGCTGTTGCCGAAAGCACCGAAATGCCAAAGTTAGGCACTTGAAGTAACTCTCCAGAGCTGTATGATCGGTCTTTTTAACCTCACGCTGCCCGTGGCTTAGAGAAGACAGGCTGCTTGTCTGCCGGTGGCCCAGCAGTGGAATTCATGATCTGTCTGAAAAATCTCATAAATGAAAATGCCTCATCATCCAGACTCAGGTTTCTCAGCTCTGTTGCTTTGGAGCTCCCACAACAGCACACATGGCCACAGTCAGTACTGTGCTAAAGCTGCCGCTGCTTCTGGCGGTTCAAGGCCACTGTCAGAAGCGATTTGCCTTTGCTGGGCTTCAGCAGCCTGCTCTTGCTGTAAGCCTTCGGCAGCTTCTGGGCCAGAGGTCAGAGTAAAGCCTTGAAAGCCACTAGCATGAGAAGGCTAGGCAAGTGGCAAGAAAGAAGAATTACTCACACCAAGTCCTCATAAAAAGTTTTTTTTCCTGGTAGGCCTGTAGACACACTATTCCCACCAGCAGCACTGCCACCCAGCCCGTCTCTTGTTCCATGTGGGTGTACATTCACTCTACAGTTGCTCATGCATTCAGTCCATCTATTATTGAATCTTTCACCCAGTTCTCAGCCCCTGCTGTCCTCCACTGCTGTGGCACTGCCTGTCTGCCTACCCCCGAGAGCCGCTTCTCCCTGAATCCTTTCTCCCAAGCCATATTCCCTCGAGTGCTTCTTTGGAGCACCTCCTCCTGCAGCATGTGCTTCTCTCCGTGCTACCATTAGCCTTTTTAGCCTCTTATCCTCTCTAGCTGGGTTCCTGTAATCTGATCACTAACCATGTGAGTTAATGATTTCTTTGCCATCAAAAGTTTATGAGTCTTATTGCACCTTTGCAGAAAAAAGAGAGCTCCTGTGAAGATATACAGCCCCTTCTCTAAGGCCATGGAGGACCCAAGTTGTGTTTCTCTTTCAACATTTCTGGAGAAAGATTAATGTTTTGGAGCCATTTGTGTGAGCAAAATGAAATGTGTCTGGTTTTATCAATAAAAGGCTTATTTCTGACTTCATGCCATGATAAATGGCATCTTGTAAAAAACAGGCAGACGGTAACTGAACGTGCAGAAGCAATACCCTCATTTTACTGGCATTTCTCTGGCAGTACAATGGGCAGAGTCCGCTCAGCCTGGATTCCTGGATGGCAAAACCTGGCACAAGATATTACAGCAAAGAGACTCTTAGAGAAAAAACAGTGAAAAGAGCATTTTCTGTCCCCCAGGAGAGGGTCAGCCAGTTAATCACTATAGTTATTAACAACGGAGTCATTTTTTCGTGACAGCTGTGCCCTTCAAACTGACATCAGGGAAAACTGAATCCATTTGCATTTCTTCAGTTAGCCAAATCATTGCAGAAAGTTGAAATTGATTCAGAAAAAAACCCCAGCAAAGTAGGGACATCAGTGAACTTGGAATGACAGAATAAATGGGCTATTCTGGGCACTCAGCAAAGTGTATTTACTGCACTGTATTTACTGTTTTTCAAAAAATGTTATGATTTCCTTGTTTATTAAATTTGTTGAGAAGCAATGAAATCTCATGCAATTTTATTTTTAAATATCATTTTACTACCCAACAGCAACAGTAAATTCGTAAAATAATACGTGATTGACCAGGACTATGGAGTAAAAAAAAACCTGTTTGCTTTGTACATTCTTATTAGTCTTGGCTAAGATGTTATAAAAGCAGTATCTTTTAACACCTTTTATTATACAAGGGTCAAGGGGTTTTTATGTTTCTTAAAGAAAGCTTCAAATAGCCCACATAGCGGGTTACTGCATCTTTCATATGGCTGCTGTATAAACAAGCACATTTTACACAGGAAATGACATAACCATGTAAAAGTGTACATGGAGTTTAGGCACATATTCAAACACTAATGGGAATGCATTGTTTTAAATGGCATACTTTTATGTTTACCTATTGAGCTTAGTACCCATATTTTAGCCAAATACAACAAAAATTATCCACACATACCTGTCTTATAGTGTACTGTTTATTTGAAATTTGGACCTTCACAAAGACTCTCATGGGACAGATAATGACCCTAAAAAGTAAATACAAATGAGGCATTCTCAGTGAGAGAGTGAAACCTGCCATCATAAAGGTGGAAAGCTGAACTTTTAACCTATATTGCTTTACAGCTCAGGTTTCTGTGCGTTTCTACCATCCAGTTGCTAACACCAATTCACCCACGGGAAGAAAGCCATAACAATAATTTAGGGTGTCTATCTTTGCACATTATATAATGACCAGGCTACAGAAAGTAGTGCCAAACTTCTGCAATTTCAAGGTCCTCTGTTTCTTTCCAGTTTCTTTGCTGTGTGTCAGCCCCAGACTGTGCCCTATCCCTAAACCTCTGTTTGCAAAGAGGAGTAAGGGTTGAATGAAGTCCACCTGAGTTATGCTTTTGTGCTGATCAGTGATGATGAATGTTTGTAATGGCCACCATTCACCTATCTTGGGAAGTTTCAATACGGATTTCCATTCTCATGCCAGATAACTGAAACTGCAGATTTCCATGTAAAGTCTTGACAAGATTTGCAATGGTTTGTGAGTAGAAATTGAATGGATATGTGGAATTCAGGAAAAAAAAAGATCGTTCACTGTGGCAGCATCTTTTTGTTGCTATTGAAATTTTAGGTGAATTAATAACAGAAACAGCTTTGAGAAGAACAGTGAAAGAGGTCACTCCCTTCAACACTGTAGATTTAAGTGATCACAAGCATTCAGTAAGTATCTTGTAATTATTTACAGGGACAGAAGTCTGTGCCAGTTGATCTCAACAGCTCAAACAATACACCAATAAAGCACCTATAGGCTAGTATACATTTACACCACGGTGAAAGTCAGCAGACCACTCCAGAATAAAATAGTGTTGAACTGGAATTCTCAGAGTTATCAGACTATTTCAGTAACATAAGTGCAAAAGGATACTCCGGACATCGCGGCACTCATTTATAACCAGTGTTATAAACCACGGATATTCAATTTGAGAGTTAAAAGTGAAAAAACTATCCTTATCCTGCCATCTACTGTGCCCACCCTTATAAACTCTCACTTTGAGCTAGGACCGTCCCTTCTGGATGTTGCCAGATTTGAGCTACCAACAAAGCAAAGTGAATGTCATGTTACCTCCTAACCTGAACACTTGGGCTGAATTTGTTTCTGTTTAGGCGAAACCCAATATCTGGCAATTTTGATGCAGTAATAATCCATTCTAATTCTAGCATTTTAGTGTCTGTAGTTTCAAATTTGTTTAAACTGATACTAAAGACCGACTAGTGGGTTGGTTTTTTTTCTTTTCCCTTCAAGGTATAGCTACCTAGCAGAATATATATTCTACCTAGCAGAATTTTGGTTTTTGAACCATTACCAAAGGGTGTTTTTTAAGACTTTAGTATGTTGGTATTTCTTTTAATTTTTCTTCAGTTCATGCTGTTTGCTTTGGGATAATTGCAAAATCTTAGTGGTTTTTTTTTTTCCATTTAGATGCTGATACATACTCAGTTTAATTACCATTTACCAGAATCTTTATCTTGCTTCACCTATTGAGAAATTCAGAGAGATACCTAGTAGGTTTTTAAAACTTTTTATCATGACCAGTCTCACCAGGATCCTTAGGCTGATCAACAGCTCTGCAGTATGAAGTGTAGAGCCGTTTTCCTCAGATTTCCAAACTATCATGCATTGTGTGTAACACCAATGCTACCTTCTTCCAAAGCTGTTGCAGCATCTCATGAATCCAGCTGGAACTGAAGCAAACTGCCCTTTGCAGGCGGTTATAATCCCAGGAGTTAACTTGTCTGTTAAGACAACTTAGAATTGCTTCAAGAGAATTTAAATAAGCAGTATTTGCTATTTTAAACTGATCACCCCAAACCACTGAGGAATGTGCCTGTGTGGTTAATAAATGGCATGGCACAGCCGTGTCTGTCATACGTGAGAAGAGAGATTTCACCGGGCATGTGCAAACAGGCATATGCATGGGGAGCAGCACTCTTTTCAAGTGAAGAAGAAAGGAGACAACCCTTTCTCATGATCATCTAGACAACTTCTCCAGAAGGTAGCTGTGGTCAGTGCTAGAGAAAGGATCCTTAAAAGCTGCAAGCCAGTCACCTAGAAAACAGCCAGGAGCAAGAAAAGAACTGCTTGAACAGAATGGGCAAAAAAAGTCCAAGATGCCCTCTTGGCTGCGGACTTGGCAGGAGAATGTTTTCTCTGTTACTGTAGCAATGATAAATCATATCTAAATAAGCTTGTAGTAAAGCTTAGAATTAAAAGCTCCTTATTTTGAAAGTCATATGAGACTTGCTAGTGATAAGCAGTTAGTGCAGGGAACAGTAACTGTTGGTCCTGGCCTAAGACTCCATCAGGACAAGGCAGAGCAGGACCTGGGAAGTGCACACACTGAGCGTCCAGAAGGGAGACAGAGGAGTCAAGGAGACACAGAATCACAGAACTGATTTGGTTGGAAGAGCCCTCTGGGATGATCAAGTCCAACCTTTGCCCTAACACCGCCACATCAACCAGACCATGGCACTAAGTGCCACGTCCAGTCTTTTCTTAAACACCTCCAGGGATGGGGACTCCACCACCTCCCTGGGCAGCCCATTCCAATGCCTAATGACATTTTTTGTGAAGAATGACCCTTTCTGTGAAGAAATGCCTTCTAATGTCTAACGTGAACCTCCCCTGGCACAGCTTGAGACTATGCCCTCTTGTCCTGTCACTAGTTGCCTGGGAGAAGACAGCCCTGACCCACAAAATAGATCCATAAGATGCCAGAATTTCTCATGCACGTGCTACAAAGTAGCTCCAAGCGCTCATCATTCTACTTGCCTGTTAACCTCCTAGTTAGTGATTTGCCCTCCTGTCAGGTACAGCATTCTGACCCACCTCCTTTTGTGCTCCTGCATGACCTGCACCAAGTAGTATCAGTTCCTGCAGGTAGAAATCATGGCACTAAACTCTTACAAAGAGATCATACATGTGAAAGCTCCCTGCAGTGCTTTTTCTGTATCACTGCGCTGTAGGTTATGGTACATGACAGGTCCGCCTGCACAGGGGATCACCATGTGTCTGGCAGGAAGGCTGCTTAACCAGGTACTTTAAGCTGGTTAAAGGCTCAGCCACCTAGAGAGTGCAGGAGGAAGGGCAGAGCGTTTTGTCACTGTTTCTCTGTGGCTGTTGACCAGGAATTTAGGATGGTTTGCCGCTAGTGTGAGCTAGAGCACATCCAGTCTGGGGTACCGACCAGGAGGACCTCAGGGGCCATATTCATCTCCCTGCCACTACCCACACCAGTGATGCTGTACAGAGGACAGTTCAGATCCAGGACATTATGTGACTTGATGGTTTAAACTGTGATCAAACAATATCAAACCTTAGTATATTTTACACTATTGATAAGCTATTTCAATAATTTCTGATGGTTCTTACGGCCTTCCTGATCCATCTACAGTTGAACATCTGGTACCTAGTTTTGTAGGTGGAAACATGCACAGAGTAATCCCACAATAAATTTGTAATCCATGTCTAGAATAGATAAAGGGGATATGCAAACACACAGCTCTTGGAAGGTGGAATAAAAGGATACCAGAGCTCTTTCGCATTTATCTGCATAACTCATTTTTGCCTCAGATACATCAAGTGATAGCGTCATTCCCCACCAGATCAAACCATGTTATACTTTCAGACCTTTCTTCCAATATTTCCAGTTTCTCTGTGGCCACAGTTCCTCTGTGCTAGAGGCAAGGAAAATACATGGACATGTATTGCATACCAGTGGTATTCTGCTGCACTGAAAAGTCTATTTCACTTGTATTTCTTACACAAAAACATTTAAAAACAATTTCTTAATAGCATTATAATTATGCAGAGTCGGACAGCTAAACACAATGTAGCACTGTGTCAATAATTTATTACATCTTATGCCATAATTGAACACTTTTACTATGAGCACTTGAGAACAACTTGGACCTTATAGAGAGTAATATATCTTGCTACATAATAATGGAAAGGTGGATACTTAAGAAAGATATGTAGCTTGGAGGAAAACATACATGGAAGCAAATACCTCCTGCATCACCTATCTCCACGTAAAACTTAAAACTAAATCAACATATTACATTTAATGACTCCTTTTTTATATATGCATAGTTTCAAGAGCTAATCAGAAAGAAATCATATTACAGTGTAACTATTTACACCAAGACGGGAGCACACCAGAACACAACCTTCTCTTCTAGACATCCGGACTCTTTTCTTACATTTCTTAATGGACAAAGTACATGGGACTCAGACATAAATTCAGTCTCATGAACATTGTTCAAAGGATCAAACAGCTTATATCCACAGCTCACTGATGCCTTCTTTACCCACTGCCTTGAAGCTAAAAGCAGGCAATCTAGAGGTGTGCAGGTATAATCTTCTCTATCATGGACTTCAGTTAGAGCCAGTCTCATGTTGCTGACACAAGGCCTTGTATCAGGCTGCATGACAGCATCCATATGCTACTGAAATATGCCCACAGTGGAGAGACATATAGAAGCACTGGATTTATTGCTACATCCTTGTAAACATACTTACCCTAGAGGTAAGAAATCTAGTTAAACTTGTTTGAGGAGAGGCTATGTTCAATGTGTCATATTACCTTTCATAACATATTCACATGAGCAACTGTTCTGCTACCTACAACCACACGACTCCACCACCATGTCCTCATACTGCTTGTAGACCACGTTGTTTGCGGAGTCAATGAAAAGAATGCTGATAGGACTTAGCCTGGTTGGGACACAGCAAGTCGGGGGTGTCGATTCTGGGTCCATCGAGTTCATTAATGTTTGGATAACTGCATGATTGGTGGGCTCCAGATGGGATCGAAGAGGGAATTCACAAAGCCCTTCGCAGTGATAAGCTTCATACTCTAGAGGGGCTATTATCCAGTCATCCCAGCCCATATCCTTAAAATTCACGTGGAGGGCTTTTCTGCTACACCTTGCCTTCAGATTCTTAGTGGGCCTCTTCCCTTGCCGTGTTGCTAGAGGAGCTCTTCTCTTCCGCCTCTGATTGAATAAGTACTCATAAACAGTTTTGTCATCTTGGCCAGATCTAGCTTTGATTTCATTGAAGAATAAGTCTCTTTTTTTCGTCCTCCCAAATACCAAGAAGAGAGCCTTTTCATTGACCTGTCTTCCTGTTCTATTAAATCCCACACTCCTGAGATCAACAGCTCTTCCCCTGTCAAAAGTTTCCAGTTCAAAACACAAGTTAACCAAGTTTTTAAAGTTCCTGAAAAGTTTCCAGATGTCAAACACTTCCCACTTTGGTGTATCTGTGATACTGACGGTACGAGAGTCCAGGAGCGTTGCTGCTTGTCTGTTTGTAGAGCAACTAAATAATTT
>NW_009600054.1:16424-18028 GCF_000690535.1 Cariama cristata
GGCTTGGCTCTTACAGCCCACTTGTCCTTCTTGGCCCATTCTGTAAAGGCAGCTCCTCACACAGTGGATGCAGGGATTTGAAAAGGAGGACTATTGGGGTCCCTGCTCCTTGGAAGTACATTGCCCTCCGTTCTCCAGATCCTAAGTTTGTGTGTACATGAGCTGTGCCACCTTCTCAAACAATTTCAGTGAGTCCCTCTGGACATCCTGAGTGGGCTACAGGAAGAAATCACTCTGGGGAGCTGAAGGAACATTTCACAGTGTTGAAAAAGTTGCCATTCCCTGAGGATAAAAGGCCCTACCCAGATCAACATATTTGCATGTTCCATGTGACAGTGACATAGACTCTGGAGCCACAGTGCACAGGCCCCTTCCAGGACGCAGGCTTCTGTCTATACTCTTCTCTAATGCTTGGGCACAGGCACTCACTAACCCCTGATGTGCCCCCTGAAACACACACCTTGTGATCATATTGCCACCTGTAGATGTTTGTCATTTGGGTGCAGCGCTGCTGCTGAACTCCAGCCAACTGAAGTCCTATGCAGTGTTGCAGCAGGCAGCAGCAGGGTCCTTCTCAGGGAAAACTCAGATCACCTGCTTGATCTGTCAGAGGACAGTGCAGAATAAGGGCAGGGGCTGAGCCAAGCAGAAAATGCCAGGCTTGCCCCTAGAGCGCAGAACTCCCTGGGTGCAGACTGAAATATACCAAATACAATTGGTTGCCCCAATGTGGCTCCGAGGAAGTTCCACTGGGTACATGATGCCAAGAGTCAGAACTTGCTCACTGCTGCAAACTTGCAGTTTGAGCTGCATATAGAAATCTTTACTCTAGTGATCTATCAGGAATTTAATTGTCCTTTCCCAGGTGAACTAATTTCCAGAAAGGACTTACAGGATCAAGTTGAGTGAACAGGTGGACCACTCGGTGGATAAGGAATTGGCTGGATGGTCGCACTCAAAGAGTTGCAGTCAACAGCTCTATGTCCAAGTGGAGATCAGTGACAAGTGGTGTTCCTCAGGGGTCAGTACTGGGACCGGTGCTGTTTAACATCTTTGTCGGCGACACGGAGAGTGGGATTGAGTGCACCCTCAGCAAGTTTGATGACGACACCAAGCTGTGTGGTGTGGTCAACACGCTGGAGGAAATAAGCTAAAATAAAATTACTGTACAGATGGAGAAACAGGCATTGTAATCTTATTTACTGACCCTTTGTTATTACTGTTGTTCCATTGTAAGCAGGGACCTGGACAGGCTTGAGAAGTGGGCTTGCGCAAACCTCACGAAGTTCAACAAGGCCAAGTGCAAGGTCCCGCACATGGGTTGGGGAAATCCCAAGCACAAGTACAGGCTGGGTGGAGAATGGATTGAGAGCAGCCCTGAGGAGAAGGACTTGGAGGTGTTGGTTGATGAGAAGCTCACCATAGCCCAGCAATGTGCGCTCACAGCCCAGAAAGCCAACCATATCCTGGGCTGCATCAAAGGCAGTGTGGCCAGCAGGTCGAGGGAGGGGATACTGCCCCTCTATCCCGCTCTGGTGAGACGCCCCTCTGCAGTAGAGGTGAGTCTGGTGAGACCCCCCCTTCAGCTCTGGGGTCCTCAGCAC
>NW_009600055.1:0-57897 GCF_000690535.1 Cariama cristata
GGCTGCTGCCGGCGATCCGGGGTAGCGGGGACGCCGCCGGTGTCCCTCCCGAGGAGCGTGGCTTATCCGAGAGCCTCCCTTGCCGCGCCGAGGATGGGTGCCGCTCCCGGATCTGTAACATGCCCGGTCACTCTCCTGCCGGTTTAAGAATATTATCTCGATTTCATGTTCTGCTGACAAAGTGTAACTTCGTTGTCTACTTCCTCTTAGCCTTTTTTCTTTTTTAATCTCTAAATGATTTCACTTCGCATTAAAACGACATGACAGCATCGGCTGTCACAGACCATTTAACCTTATCCCCTCCCCTTTCTTTCCCCAAAGTGATTTAATGCAGAGATTCGATGTGAAGATAAAGAGAGAAGCGCGACAATACACATGGTATCTGGAAAGTACTTTTTTTCCCTCCAACTCTTTTGGTCAATTACATCGAACAAGCAATATCACTAATGAGGCAGCTTAGCAATATTGCTGCTGTTACAGTATTTACTGCCTTCCCTGTCTTCCTTATTGCGAAGTTTGTTAGTAACTAATTTTAGGAAGCTGAAGTATGCCCCGGGTATTACGAGTTTGTGAATATTTTCCGTATATTTGGGTGTGTTTGGCTTTCATATGCCTCTTACAAATCAGTCTAAGGTTATACAAAACTCTGCAAATGACACCGAGTGCTCACTTGGATCACATTTTCACTTATTATATCTGAAGTTAATTATAGCCCTTCTGTAAACTTTACAAATGTTTCTCTTTCGGTTCCAAAGGTTATGGGCAGCCTTGCCATAACACTGTTTTCTTTTTACAGTGCAAAAGACCTCCCTCCCTTCTCCATTGAAGAGTGATGTTTGCCTTTGCTCACCTGAGAGCCTTTCAGATGTTTACTGAGCTAATCATGTTTCTTTCCTGGTTTTACAACTAGCTAATTGGAAGCTTGATGTTGAACTTGGTTCTTTACCCATTATTACTGAATTCCTGCAAACATTTAAAGTGGTTTTGCTCAGAGGAATATTTTAAAAATAGAAATAGGGTTATAATTAAAAGAAGAGAAAGTTAGTTTCAGGATCCCCAAAGGTAGTCACAAGAAAGTGTGTGTTTGTGGGGAGGATGATTTCGGTTTTCCTAACATTTCTTTAGCCATGCTGATTCATTTTCTTCTTTAAAATTATAGTTGCTTTGTTAGTCTGTATATGTTTCCAGTAAGTGTTATTACCTGGTTTATGGATGGGGAATGGTGAGAGCATGGGTAATACGGAGACAGAACGGTCCCAAATATGTATGTACCAGAAGCTGTTCTGCCTGTCAGATGATTTGCTGTGTCATTTGCAATTCACAGGAAACTTTTTTTCCCCTTTTGTAAGAGTTTGCTTTGGATTAGAACACATGTTCCTGGTTTATGGACATTCAACTTTTCTGTCCTTTACAGTTGCCCATATTTGACTGCAGTGCAAGTCAATATTGCACTTAGAAACGTTGATATACCTTGCAGTGCTTTAGATGTATTTTTGGTACTTTGCTTTGTGGGTAACTTGTTATCAGCTTAACCATAAAATATGAAAAATAGGGTTGACTAATACTAATATACTGTTTGAATGAGAAAAGACGTGTCATTTGTTACAGCTATTTCCAGCTTTTTTTAGCATTGGTCACTGCTAGGTGAAGATGCCCAGACAAATTTGACAAAGTTTTCCAAGATGTTTTCTTTTGTGTTTTACTAAAATATCTGACTCAATGGAGGAGGTGACTTCTACTGTGATGTGCCCTTCTCTGTCCCGATTTACCCCTTTCTCCTGTCCCCATTTTAGGTAGATTGCAGAGTGGTTTAATCCCTTATTAGTTGTTGGAGAAGACAGGAATTGACTGTTGAGCCCCAATCAGTAATAGAACAGCTGTTACTGCTTCTAAAGGACCACAGTCTGACCTCACCATGGTGAACATTCATTACATCAGTGTTTGCTATAGAATAGACAATAATTGGTTGAATCAGCATGAGAAAATGCTCCATTCAAGATGGGTGCAACTTAGACAATAGTGTCACAGTGCCTGTTACTCAAAATCCAATTTAGAGGAGAGAAAGAAAACCAAAAAAGAGAATTCCTTGTATGCTGAAGGCAAGACTTGGAAGACATGGGAAAACTTTACAGTCTTCAGGTCAGCCACAAATAAATTTCCCCTCAGGTAGACTGAATGTCCCATGGAATGACGTCATACACTCTGAAGATTGTTATAATTCCAGGTTTATTATAGATAATTTTTCTTAGAATGAAGTTGGACTGTAGTTTTTTGTTTTGTTTTGTTTTTGTTTTTTTTCACCACTAGCCTTTTAACAAGTCAACGTTATTTTGAATCTTAAACAAAACTGCTCTTTGTTCCACATTTCTCCATTTCATAGTCAGGAGGGCATACTAGATCTACTTAAGTGTTTTCTATTGGCTTTATGTGTGAACATAACAATTCTGTTTAGCTGACAGATATTCATTTGGGATTACTTTGATTTAGACATTATCGTGAGAAGTTCACATTTTCATACCTCTGACACATCCACATCCACCCAGTTCCTTCCACTAGGTCTTTATGGAAAACACTGCTCTAGCAATGACTGAATGTCCCTGGGGATTAAGATATGCAAACAAACACTCCAGGTTTCTAATAGCTCTTCTGGTTTTTCACTTGGTGCTGTTTATCCTCTTTGCACTTGAAACAATGGGGTGAAACCAGCCAGTTTCACTGTTTAAGGTGTAGCGTGGTGGTACTGTTTTATTCGAGTATCTGACAATGCTGACAATTCAAACAAATATATCCAGGCCCAAATGTTAATACTTGTCTGATTGTTTTTAAGGGGCTGGGGGAATGGATGAGAACCAAATGCTTATCTTGCATGTGTGCTGCTTGGCCTTACAGCTTCTGTAGTTATCTGAATTTCTCCTGACTGCTTTAGAGAAAGAAGTGGGGAAAGGAGAGACAGGAGAGGAGAATTCTAGCGTATGAAAAAGATATAGGAGCTGGTCAGTGTGAGTTTGTAGTTGCTGACCTTTTTCTTTCCTTCTAACAATGAATTAAACTTCTAGTCTAATAATGTTTAACTTGTTAACAACTTTTCTATTTTAAAAGTGTAAGAGATTGACTTTTTTAAAGAACTTGTCAAGATGAGGAAAAACAGAAGTAAATTCTTCAGCTTGCCGGGCTGTGCATTTGCTTTGCTGACAGGTATTACTCAGAGGTTAAGATGGTAAACTTCCTTCTATTTAACTCAGCCAGAGCTGGGTTTTGTGAAAGCACCCTTTTGTATGCCTAACACCTGGAATCTGCAAGTAGTGTACAATCGCTTGTGTAGCAAGAATGGACTGCATCTATTTCTTCAGGGGGGAAACCCCTCTTCATTTCTTTGGGTGAAAGCTGGAACTTCTTTGTTACTAGCTCTGCGTGAAAGTTTTGAGTCATTTGGGGCAGAATTCTTACACTAAAGCAGACATCTGCTAGTTCTGTTGTGCTTAAAGAAAGTATGGAGGATTTGGTGCAGTCTGTAGTATGGAGGTGAGCAACCTTATGAAAGGACCCTTGAGTTTGTCTCCCAGTGCATCCCTGCCCAATGCTGCTCTGTCCAGCTCGCCTGTGTTCGTGCATTAGCGTGGCTTAGCTAAAGCATTTAGACCTCAGATGATTATCAGTATCCGTAACCGTGAGTAATCTTTGCTATCTCTGGAACTTTGTAAACCAGTTTCCCATAGTCTGGCTATAGGTCTTGCAAAGGAACATAGATGAATGTTTATTGGCAAAGCAGAAAGGTTATAGCCCAGGTAAAAACAAAGGGAGAGGAGTCAACAGGATGTCTGTTGTTTGATCTGGTCTGTTTTGGGGACCTTTGCTATTTTTAAGCATTCTTCCTGTGAACCTTTTTGAACTCCCTCTCTGCTGAAAATTCCTGAGAAGGGCATGCAGTTGCAGATGCTAAAAATCCAGGTATTTCCCTGTGTTAATATAGCATACTGTAGGAAAACATTTGCAGCTTTTCAGTTTACGGAAGACTGCTCATCCCTTTTGTGTGGCTAAGTGAAACTGCTATTTTCATGCTGAGAGGAAGTGTGATATAGCTGGTACAGCCAGTGCTCAAGAACTAGGGTTTATTTTAGTCTGTACTGATTCTTGAGGTGCAACTGTGAGCCAGTCTTAATGGAGAAATACCTGTCTTGCAAAGTGGTTCCTGTGTCTGTTGAACAGCTCCACCAGGCTCACCTCTGTGACTGTTGGGTGGGGCTTGGTATTTGGAAGGAGATCTTGCCTTCCTGGATTGTTATCTCTATAAAAGCCTGGTTTTTAAAGCTGCATCTGTGATGTTAACTTGGAAGTATCATGGCAGTTCAGTAGTACTTTATTCTTGTTTAATCATTTCAATAAGCAGGTAATCTGAATTTGCACTATTGAGTTCCAAGCTGAAGGTACAGATGTTGGAAATTCTGAAAGGTGCTCCATACTTCCAACTCTTTGTAAATTCAGCAGGTGTTAGATGTGCAGGAACTTCATGAGCAGGCCATGAGATTAGTTTTTTTAGTCGTCTAAAAGACCACCACCACCGAATGTCCATAACCGTGCCTGGCAGGTTCATGAGCTTACAATGGATAGCAATTATCCTATTACTCTGGAGGTGTCTTATCCTGCATTCAGATCCCATCATGTAGTTTTCTGTGACCTGGGACTTCTCTCATGTACATTTGATTCAGTACAATATTCTTCACTGCTGCTCTGGGAGCTTCCTGTTATTGTTGTTATTATTGTTATTCCTATTATTATTATTATTACTGCCTCTGTCAGCAGAAGTCTGGGAATGACAATTAGTATCAAGAGAAGAACTTAGTTATGAGTGTCATAGAGATCCCTTCTCTTTTAAAAGAAGGACACTGAGGAAAAGCAGAATTGAGAGACTTTGGAATAGAACATTTTATCATGGCAAGTTAAAAATCTTACTTTAGAAGATAAAAGTATAATTGATCTTTCAAAATCAATGCTATGGATAAGTCCAGTCTGGAAAATTGTAGTGGTTCTTTTGAGTTAGCCTTTGCATCCTGTTCTAGAGGGCTCTAGTCTGCAGTGGTGTTCTGTGAGGAGGCAGGAACACACTTTGTGTTTCGGGTGTTTAGCTGTTTGCTACAACACTTGGACGTCCTGGGTTTCCATGCATAAAGGATTCAACTGCTGAGCTATCAAAGGAGTTTTGTCTTCATTTTCTTACGTGACCTACTTCGTAAGGTGAGGGATCTGCTGCACTGTACACTCCTGCATGTGCAGGCATGTTTGAGTGTTGGGTTTTTTTGCTTTTGGAGAGGGGTTAGTTTTATTTCCCTGTTACTGTGTGTAAGGTACAGCATATTCTAGAAGTAGAACACATTGACTTTGGCATGTTCTGGTATGACTGTTCTTACGTTCCTCCTTTCCTGCAGTTTTTAGCATTGGCATTTTTTTTATTTGTTTGGAAGCAGAAAGCTGCAGGAGGTCTCATGTAAATAACTGTTCTATGCTTTAAGCCTCCTAGATCATAGGTTGAGCTAATTGGAGCCAGTTTGCTAAGCTTAGTGGAAAAAGATCTTTGAAATGTGTAGTATATGTTTAGTTCATTAAATTCAGCTTCTGTGCACTGATCTATAAAGTCTGTGGATGTTTGGGTATTGAACTTAAAGACAAACAGGTTGTTCAGCAAGTACAGGCACACTGTAGAATGTTGCTGGGTTTTTTTTCGCAGCAAAAGCAGCCTGCAAGTCCTCTCAAATCAATTTTGGTTTATGAAATGATAGCAGAACATGCATAATGCTGTTGGATTAAGGGCCAGAACAAACCTCTTACTCAAAGACAGATGTTAATACGGATGTGCTCAAACCTAACTAGTGCTGTCATTGCATGTAGGACCATCACCTGTGTCTGAAGAAGAATTCTTGTTTAAATCCAACTGATTATGTGAAAAGTTAAATTGTAGTTGGTTAAAATTGTGGGTCTTTTTAAGAATACCTGGGTGATGTGGAACCCATGGAATTAATAAGTATGAGATTACTTGAGTTGATTGGAGAATTTCAGTGCTCCTGTAATGTCACATTACAGCATACTTGAAAACAACTTGGTCTTAGTCTTGAGGTGAACATTTTCAAGATGGTGCTGTTGTGAATGAGGACAATAGCACTCATGCTTTAATGTTAAGCAGGATTGTCTGCTTTTGTTTTTGGAAAGTGGCAGTTATCATAATGTAGGTTGGAGGAACGTTGTAAGCTGGAGGCTTGCTTGATAGGCTTGGGACTTCTATTGCTTCTCCCTTGCCATACAGGAAGGGATGAAGACAGGCTTTTTCTGTAAATGTATGCTCCAGTTCCATGAAGTTTTAGCGTTTAAATATGCATGTCCTTAGTTTGAGACCTTCTTGTCTGGAAAGTCAAGAGTTGGTGTATCAGACTTGGTCCACTGAGCATGTGCTGTCTGCATCTCTGAGTGGACTACTTGGAGGGAGATGCAAGATGGGTTCTGCTGGTACAGCGCTGCCTGACTTGGTGCTTCTTGGAAGTATGTTACCATTAGGCCTTAAGTTCTGCAGGTCTGACTTAGTTACCAGTTACTTTTTTGATATGCAGGTCAAAAGAAAAAAAAAAAATCCTTTCCTCTCTCCCAAACAGATGTGACTGTGTTGTCTCTTAACTGGGCTATCTTTGCCTGCGGTAAGATGAGTTAAAGTTAGTAAAATCATACTGAGTTCATCAAAGGGTTAGATCTGTCAGCAAACTGATGCTGCTTATGTGCTGTTTCAAACAACTCTCTTTTGGTACCAGCAGCACTTGTATGGGCTTGAAAACACAAAAGCAGCAACATCTTCTAATGTAAACTACAGCACTGGGATCATTGGTAGAACCATCCACTTGAGTGGTTCAGGTGCTGCAGTTGAGGGAATACTTTCCACCCTGTTTTTGTAAAGGGATTTACTTTATCCTTTTTACCCAGTTGTTGTGAAAAACTGGAATTTGGTTCTTTTTTCTTTTCTTTTTTTCCCCTCCCTAGTTAATAGAAATAATGAAATGAAGGAAAGATGTAGTTTTATTATTCTAGAGCGTGTATATCCTTGGAAATTTTCAAGCGAATTATAGGTATTTGCTTTTGCCGTAGTTCCCAGTTGTTCATTCTGTTACTTTATGTATTCTCCATCTGTAGATACCTGCTCGAACAAGACTTTCCAGGCATGCGGATTGGTCCAGAGCCTACCACGGATTCTTTTATTGCTGTGATGTACGGAGATTCAGAAGGAAGCATTCCTGGAAATGCCCTAGTTGTTGATCCTAAGAAGCCGTTTCGCAAACTCAGCCGCTTTGGAAATGCTTTCCTGAACAGGTGAGATCTGTTTGCTTGCTGTCTTTTGATTTAGTTTTTTTGTGTGTTTAAATTTCTACTTGATACCATCTTCAAGCATCAGTGTTTTTTACTAAGTTTTTTCTGCTGTACTTGTTTTGAACAGCATGGAATAAATACTCCAATACAAGCAGGAGCAGTGGCAGTTCAAGTGAATTAAAAAAAAAGGCAGCAAAAAGACAGTACTAGGTGGGGTAGCACTAGCACAGATATATTCAGTTATCTGAATAGAAAATCATGGTTAAAACCAGTTCACAGAAAATTGCTGAGATGTTCCACCAACTGACTAGTTTGTAAGGCATTATGCCAGCTGGAACTCAGGATCTGTTTCGGCACAAGTTCTCACTCTCAATAAAACTGATAGATTAGTACTATTATTGAAAACTACCATCCAAAAAAAGGCAAAAATATTTTCCCTTTACGATCTTGTTCCTTTCCACTGGTCTCACCAGAGGTCTTGGTATAGCTCTTTAAAATTGTGAATTGGTGGGCTGTGTAAAAAAGCCTACAAGAATGGAGAATATTTTGAATTTACCTACTGGATGAATATGTATTCAATCTGTTAAGTGCTTAATTTTGACTAGCTGGTCTTCAAGCAGTCCCATAGACCAGGATGATAGCATTAGCTTCTGGATGACTGCTGTGTATTTGCGAAAAATGGGAGAGTTGTTATGGGGCTGTGAATATTGCTGTAGGTAACTTAAGTAGCAGGCTGAATATTTCCAGTTAAAAGTTATTAATAACTTTTTTCGCATTGTGTGAGCAATAACCTTGTTTTCTTCCTGTATTTGATGGCAGCTTGATATGGAGGTCTGGCTTTGCGAGCCAGTTAATCTAAATTGATTCTCTTTTAACAATAAAGTTTCCTGTTTGGCTGATAAACACTGGTGTATGTGTTAAAAGTTCATCATGTATGGGCTTATCTCTTGCTGTGCTTATTCACAGAAGAAAGTTTATAGCTGCTTAGAGTTTGCTTGGCTATCGCTTTGCTGAGAGATAAGAATATGTGCGTGGGAAGCTGCAATCAAGTCGCATTTTAAATAATAATTTTGTGATCCAAGACCTCTTTCTGTGACAATATTGACTAAGTCCTGTCCTCCAGGTCACTATTCTGGTTGATTCTTTCCCCGCCATTGTGCTCTCTACAAAAAGTTAAATATATTTATCCTTTTGGTGGCTGTGATATTGTTATATTGCAGTGCTGTGAGCAACCTTTTCTTCCTCAGCAGTCACGTTTGCTCCTTAGTTTTGCAGAGGAGATCTAGGTGCTTTTAGGTTCCCCTAGCATCACCCTTGGTCTGCAACTCTGATCATATTGCTTCTTTTTCAAAACTTGTCAACTCCTTTCTCTTTCCTACTTCACCTAGTTGAAAATGTCTTTGGCTTCAGTTCAGTATCTTTGAGTAACTTTCCCCTGCTCTTACCTGCAATCATACTACATATTTTACTTTGCCTTCTCTCATTTGTCATGCTGACAATCCTTTATACCCAATATTACATTTTTCACTCATAACCATAGATTTTCTCTACTCACCCCCACTTTTTTTAAAAATGATTTCCCAATCCTAGTGTTTTGCTTTATGGAAGAATTTAGGGCCAAGAACAGTTTGACTGTGAAGTTAAGTGCCCTTTTATCTAAATGTAACATGAAAGGAAACAGCGACTGAGGTAATGGAGAAACTAAAACCAAACAATAACACACTAGCACAATCAAGGCTTGTACTTAAATTAGCTGCATTAATTTATTGATGTTACTTTGCCTCTTTTTTCCATGACCTCTTCTTATTTCCCCCTGTATCTTGCTGCTTGTGGTAGACGTCTCTGTAAGGCTTCTGAGTGCAGAAACTTGTCTCTTTATTTTTCCTATGTACTTTTAAGGGACGTTGGTGGGGGAAGGGGATGAGGACAGGACCTCGTCTGCCCTTGGACGTTAGTTAAAGTGAGGAAAGAATATTGCCGTATACCAGAAGATCATGGAAATAAATTGGCACTGCTGGGAAGAAACACATGGTCCTGCTCTATTCTAATGGGTATCTGAATGGACACAAAAAGGAGTATAAATTCTTACTAGATACTTTGAGTCATCCATAGTTAATCTAAAAAAAAAAAAGTAAAATCGACACATGATTACAAGGTTGTTGATTTCATTTTTCCCAACAACGTAACTTCTTTTTGCAAGGATGGTCTAATATTGCTGGTTTTCTTTAACAATAGTTTTGTAATAATATGAAAAACATGACAGTATCAAAGGTCTAATAAGCAGTTAGTCATCTCATTCGTACAACTATTTTTGTAATGCTTTTTTTGGTGAAGGTCTGTTATTTAGGTAGATGTTACATAGCTTTGCTTTTTATGATGCAGTGCTTAAAATCACACTTCATACAGGCCATGTAAGAAATAGTGGTTCAGAGCCAAGTCTCAGTGTCAAAAAGAGATATTCAAATACAACTAGCGTTAGAGTTTTAAGTTGTCTAGAATACTAATTTGATGTAAGACTTTTAACCCATCTGTTGTCTTTAGGTTATGGACGTATTCTGAAAACTACAGTCAGTTAATCCCGATTTTATACTTCTATTTCATATCCTTTTGCTATATGCTTTCCTCCTCCCTTTGCCACTGATGACTGCTGCAAAGACTGCAGTGTCTTTCCATTTCTGAAGCTTGCAGTTCTCTATTTTCTGGCACAGTCTTTCCCAGCTGTCCCAGTTCGGGTGATGCCTAAGTCAAAGTACTGCCGTGTTGTTCAGCTGCAATAATGGTGCCCATCTTCCCATAAGATAGACCTAGAAACATCTCGGAGTGAGAAACATTCACCTATGTAGTTTTTAAGAGAGGACAAAGTCTGTGAAGCAAAGCTTTATTTCAGTGCTGGGTGCATGGGAGATCACCTCCGTGATCCTCCTGCATGCACACTGGTTAGTCTCACCTCCACATATTTACTTAGGACAGTTATTCATATTCATGTCATTTCTCGGAAGTCTTATACATAATCAAATTATTTCCCTGAAGTTATTTACATCTATACCCTCCTACTTGCATCTGTGCACTGTTCTCTAGGGGTCTTCTTTGAGGGTCGTGAGGTGAAGGCTCAAAGTCTTCCTCTCGGTTGAACTCCTTATTCTGGCGCCTGCGCTCTATTGTTTCGGTTATATTGCAAACCCAAGTTGACAGTTAATCCTCTCTTTCTTCCATATGAGGGCAGGAAGGTGACAACCAGGTAGAGGCTAATCATGGCTAAGATAAGTGGTGTCAGCCAAAGCAACTTAACTCTGTACCCAAATACACATTACCCTGTCTCCGTCCCCATACTTGGGTACCTGAAAACTTACATTCTTTCCAACCGCCTATCTGCTATGGCTTAAGCAAAGCCACAATACCACTTCTCACATCGGTGATACTAAACAAGTGCTGGGCTTTCTAAGGTTGGAATAAAGTGATAAGAAAAAACATATATGAAAATTGAGTCTCCACACTTCCAAATTTGTGGAAGCTGCTTCGTGTTGTACATACTAGTGATGTATTTTTTTTTATTTGTTGACATGGTGAAATGCATTTTTTTTGTTGTTTATGCATCCACTATGCTTCAGCAAAATGTTTGCTTTAGCATAGTGTGTCCTTTAGGTTTCGGAAAGTTCAAAAAATGTTATTTTATTTCATAGTACCTCACTCCTCTTTCGAGAGCATCTCTTAAGTTAGTAGAAAACTAGCCTTAGTGGAAGAGTTTGCTTCAGATATTCAGTATTTTCTACACCTGGTGTTCCACTAAAAACCCAAAGGGTAGTGCTGTTTACATACCCTGAGGTTTTGTCAGGCCAAGATGGCTGCAGCTTCCTTATCCCCTCTTGGGTTTCAGGGAGAGGCATAGCTGGTGCTGCCATTTCTGTTGTACACAAGAAGGGATGCTGTGTGCTTTTGTTAGACTTGTAACTACAAGGTCACTTGAAAAAACAAGGTGAAGCGAGGTGTAAGTATTTTTTTTTTTCTTCCTGATTTTCTTTGGATCATCTGGATCATTATTTGTCCAACAATAGCTTCCAAATTTCGATACATCTTACATTTTGTATCTGATATGACTACCTGAAGTCTTCCTAACTAAGATTATCTTTGGTCTTAAAGCTCTTGTTTGACCTTGGCACGGTTAAAATTTGCTGTCTGTGATACCCTATTTCTTGAGGTAGTGTGCCTTCTAAAGCGATGGGTTAATGCAGGGCGGCCATCTTATACAGCCTGAGCCTGCAGCCTGACCCTGTGCTAGGCTGCTTCAGGGCAGCTTCACAGGAGGAGGGTAGGGTACTGTGCTTGTTAGTAGGGTCTTCGGCTGCTACCTGGTAAGAAGATTAAACTCTTACGCAAATCTCTTAAAGGGAGGTGAAGTTTTTCAGTCATGAACTATCCCAGAAGCATCAGAGTAGTTTGGATTTAACACACAAAGTGTTCTGCACGGCTCTCGGAGGCCTCGTGAATTATTTATTTTTCATAATGCCACCGTTGAATTTGTCTGCCATTGTAGAGGCAGGAGGTTATTGTTTAGAGCATGCTGTGTGTAATTTGACCTCTTGGTTCTGGCAGTGTGAAAGCTTTTGCTTGGTTTGTGGGAGAAATACTATTGTTTTCAGTCCTCCGCAAGCCCCACCTCAGGAGGGTGGTGGGTTAGAGATGGGGACTGTTTAGGTGCTGCCAGAGCAGGTGCGAGGGTGACTTGGCAGTGACTGGAATATAAACGTATCATCAGTATGGCTTTCTGCCTGATTCCCTTTTCTTTTGAATCCCTTTGAATTTGGGCAAAAGTGGGAGTACATGAAGAATTATTTCTTGCGTGTACTAATTTTGATCATAGTAAAATGTTTGTTTTATGGAATCTTTTTAATGTTGCATATATGGCCCATGTTCTCAGCTCTTGCAGAATTTGGAATTTTATCAGCAGTCAGACATGTGGTTTTACAAGGTTTTCCTGTGTTTTCTTTTTTGAGAAGCTCTCTGTTTACATTTTGTTTTCTTAAACATGTATGGTTGTCAAACATAGGGGTTCATTAGAACTTCAGAAACTTTTTTAAAAATCTCATTTCAGTCTTCCTGAAAGCGGATACATTAAGGGGAGCTGTTAAGGGACAATTTACACTTGAGCTAGAGCTATTGTTAATGTTTTTTTTCCCTGCCTCCTTTCCTGCAGGTTCATGTGTTCTCAGTTACCTAACCAAGTACTGAAGAGCATCAGTATCATTGACAGCCCTGGCATTCTCTCTGGAGAGAAGCAGCGCATCAGCAGAGGTGAGTTGCAGGACTTGAAAATAACCGAGCTCACTATTTTTTGCTGTACTGGACAAGTCATCATCCCAATCTGTTGGAGGCCTGTTTTAGTGGTATTGAGTGGTGGTGTGTCCCAAACTTTTTTACTACAAGGCGTATTAAACCCATGTTTTAAGGCTGGATGTAGAGTTTGGAATTTTTTCTCTTGAAAACTGGTGGGATTGGGATTTCTTACCCTGCTATGGCTGCAAATGGCTATGGTTGCATGGTCTATTGACTAATTAGTGCTTTGACGCTCCTGAGGAAAAACGTTATTTCCCTAATTTTAATTGCTTTCCACAAAGTAGTAATGAATAGACTCATATATACTATTGCAGTTCATGAATGAAGAATGAAGAAGTGGTTCATAATTGCTAAAGCTCTTCAAGCTGGTCATGTTTAAAAACTGAGGGGGTTGAGCTATAAATAAGGTGCTTTTATTGTAGGCACAGCTGCTAGTGTTGCGGTATGGAAGTGAACATAAAATAAGCAGATAACTAGAGCATCATATTAATATGCCACTGAAGAAGCGTGCAATTGTGTGACAGAATTCAATGCCATTAGGGATTGCTGTGGAAGTCCCAGACTTCGTGTGTGGGACAGAGTTGTGTTTCACTGGTAGTCCCGTGTTGCTTAGAGGACCGTGGCTCTTCACTGCCATCTAGAATTGCTCTTGTGACCTAACAAAACATATGACTGTTGTTCCTTTATTGTTCAGAAACTCTGTTTCTTGATAGTATGTGCCTTATCAGCTGTTTTTATGGCCTAGCTGGCCTGCCCTTTGGTATGGTAGACTTTCGACTAAGTTGACAGTGCCTAGTGGTAACCTCAAACTCTTAACCTGTTTCAGAGGCTTTAACTTGATTAGTTTGCATTTCATGAATTTTTTTCTTCAATGTGTTAAGGATTGTCTTGAATATGTAACTTGGCAGTTCTTTTATCACAAATATGGTTCTCCTATATGCTGTTTAGCTTTAACCAGTGTGGTTGTACCATAAATAAGGTTTGGGGAGTCAGCTTTAGAGCACTGTTCTCTGCCCCAGGACAACTGTTGCCAAGGTTTATGGTTTCATATACTGAGGCATCAGCATACGCGGAGTACCTGCAAGTCACTGTATGGTCCTGTTGCATGCTCTTATGATTAGGCAATACTGTGCTCACCCATGTCTGAAATATTGCATAGTCAGATACATTTCCTGTATGAGACTTTTGGGCTGCCTATGCAGTTTCCATACATGTTGTTTTGTGGAGCTCAAACTTGACTTGTCCTGTGGTGCTGCACACAGCAAGGCCTGTCCGACCTGCTTCCTGAAGGAGTCAGACTGACTTCAACATATTTATGGCACAAGTCTAATTTAGCATGTTTTGAAGTTTGAGTTGCATAGATTACTTTTTAAATGACTGTGTGCAGATGTAAGCAGGTTTCTAGAACATGTTTTCTGCTGTCCCTAAATGTCTCTGTCAGAGAAGGTTCTGTTTGTACAGCTTCAGACTAACAAAGATTTTTTTCCTCCAAAATGCATGTTGTTACCCCTTAAGTTCTCTGGCTGCTGCTCACTGAAAAATGTTGCAGCTGGTGTGCTTCACTATGGGAAGTGCCATTTCGTTTCACTGTAAAAGTGATTAAAGACTTAAATATAGGGATGCTTTTCTGTGCTTGCCAGGAAAGCTCTAAATATACAGGCTAATTCTTCAGAATTTGTTTCTTGACAATTTCATGGTTTTGTATTTCAAAATTTTATAGTTCAGCAAATTTTTGAAGCTGTCTGTTTCTGTTTCTTAAACTTTTATTTTTCTTATGAATCTTGCTGCTGTTTTCTAAATTGTATATACAAGATGAGATTTTTTTTCATAATTCATAATAAGTATTCTTAGATGCTTTCTATTTGGCACATTATTGGTGTCTGTTCATATCTGAGTTTTTAAATTACCTTTCTAGAAGTTTAGCTTGTTTCTAACATTGATGAGCAGCGACTTTTCGTATTGGTGATGTTTTAATGTGTTTGATGGAAGAATAACATTAGAGGATCTCAGTGTAAAACCTTCACTCTTTGCTCTTGGTGGGTTTTTTCCCCATCTTCCTGTGAGCAACTGCTTAACTATTTACCTATGAATGGATGTAACACCTGCATAATGATAGAATTTGACAGGTATCACTAGGAGTAAGGTGAAGCCTTCTGAGACCAACAAAGCAATCAAATGCTAACTCTCAGTTCCAAAATGCAGGAAAATGGTAAAGAGACTGTGTAAAAATACAGGATATGCACTACTTCCCAACATGTTTTATTTATAACTCTGGAAAGCATTCAGGCCATGGATGAAGGAGCTGATTGCTTTCCGAAAGGTCAAAAATACACAGAGTGCAACATTCAAAGCTGTCTCTCTTGACACACCTTTCCCGCTCTTGTTGTCGGCAGGAGGATGTGCCAGGAGCTTCCTGCCTGTCAGTTCAGGGGCTGCGTAAGTGTCTGGAGGAGAATGTGCGGACATGTGCCAGCATTGTCCCTGATCAGACAATGCCCGTCCCTGTGCTGCCTCTGCAGCGTCACTGGTGACATTCACAAAGCCCATGTCAGACAGAAATGTGTGTATGGTCTGCAAGATTTGGAAGCAACGGGGAGCGTAAGGAGAGGAGGAAGGAGAAGCAATGTCTGGCAGGGTGTGGGGAGGAACTGCTTTTAGAAAGGGGCGGGGGGTGGTTCATGATTCAGTGGCATGAAGTTGAGGGTTTCAAGAAGTATGGGGAACGAACTCAGAGGAAAATGGGAGGATATTGGTTAGCTTGCATTTTTAGATCTGGAGTTAGTCAAATATAGGGGATTTTCTCAGTTCAATCTGGCTTGTGAAAATATAGTCATGGATTAAGTAAGGTGACATATAGTTGCAGCATTGTGTCAGTCTTTCCCTTGCAGCAAGACACTGTACATTCTCCTTAGGATTAGTCCACCAACAGGAGCGCAGTTAAGAGTGTGCTGGATTGAGATAGGCATTCATTAACATAACTGGAAACTTCCACCCTGGATAGCAAAAAGTGCATCTTTCCATGTGGGACTGAGCTCCATTTGAAAGACTGGGAAGTTTAGATGCTGACCTGTGGTAAAGCATTGGAAGAACAGCAGTTTGGGCAGTGGGGAAAGGCTGCACTTGCCAGTGTCCAAATTGTGTGTTGTAGCCTTGGTTGTGTGGTACTTGGACAGCAGTGGCAGGTGGGATTGCTCTAGCACTCTGCCCACCCCTGCTTCATCTGGGAAGTGGGCACTGTTCTCTGAGATTGGAGGCTTCTCATGTTGTGTCTCAGTGCTGAAATATTTAACCATATATCACTTCTCTGTAGTTCAGATATACTCTAATGTGTGACCACTGAATCTGTATATAAAATAGGTTCACTTCTGATGACAAATTGTCATTAAAATGAATAGATTTTTTTCACATTTTTAATGAAGTCTTTTTCTTACCCATTTTCGATAAGCAGCCTTTTCTTTCTCAAAGCAAATGCTCCATTAATATTTAATTCATATTTAAAATAAATTTATTGCTAGTTAACATGCACTTGTTGACTGTACAGTTGTTTTTACCATTCAAAATCTATCAAATGTGTGCTGGGAGTTTATGTATTTATTTAACCAGCCTTATGAGTCACCTTCTCGCATATCCATTTGTGGAGAACTTAATAGAATTTAACTTGCTTCATTTTGCAACTTTATCTATTTCATTTCAAGCATACTTCCTTCTACGTGACTGAAATCAGAACAGGTTATTGTGTAGCTCAGACTTGTGCACTGTTGCAGCTATGTTGTGACATGCAAGTGGCATAGAAGATCTTGCTTCTCCCTTTCTTCCCTGCCAAATTTTTATAAAGATAAATTATTCATACTGGTTTTGATTAGATTGTTAGTGTAAAGTGAGAAGAGTTCTCTTCTAGCTGTGTTCTGTGCAGCTTTCCTCCTTGCCCCCACCTTTCATCTCGTGTTCAGCCCTTCAGGAACTGTTCATAGGAAAGAACGTGTGAAAGCACCAGAGCAGCATTATCTGTAAAGGGACCAGATTTTTCCATTCCTTACAAAGTAATCATTTTAATAGGAAAGATTATGTTGGCTTTTTTTTTGTATAGCCAGTTAATGAGTCTGACCTGCATCCTTTCAACTTGATGTGTCTGCTGGATTTTTAGTGAACTTTTATGATCTCTTTTTTGGGAGGGTTGGGGGACAGGGAAGACAGGTAACTAGGGACATTTTTCTTACTATTAACTAGAATTTCTGGATTTAATTTCATATGCTATTTGATTTTTAAACAGAAGATTTAAGACTGAGTTCTTTCCTGTGTTGCTAAACATGCACAAGTATGTTCCATGATAAATCTAGAGTTCACCATTTTTTCCTATTATTTTCATTTATGTCTGCTTTTCTTGGTGTTGGCCCTAGCCAGGTTCTAATGGAAAGCAAAAACATTTTTGCTTTTGGGTTAAAGGCCAACAACTTGAAGGTATAATGAATAATGACTTGACTGAACCAGCATTGTTTTAAGAAAAGCTAAGCAGCTTTACAGTGTCTCCAAATCCTTTTATTTATAATGTTGAAAAGATGCTAGGGAGAATGATGAGTGGTGAAGAGTGTTTTGCTTGTATCTGGACCAGGTGTATGAAGTGTTTGGATAATTGGCTCATGTATGAGTAGTGTAAGTGGGTTTTCTTTGCTAGGGTATTAGAGGGTTAAAGGCTTATCTTGCACAGCTGAGAAATGACCAAAGACACCCTGGATGCCCATTGCTGGTAACTGAGCTTTCTTTGCTCTTGGCATTGAAATATATGCTGCTGGGAACTGTTGATTCTGTTTGGGTTGCTTTACACCAGTTCTTGCATTTTGAGTGCTCTCTCTTTTAGCTCTGATTTCTTTCTGAGAGGAAGACGAGGGGTGGGATGTTGGCTCCCAACTCATACCTTGCTGTTCCTTACTCAAACAAGATGAGTCACATCCATGCCAAGCCCAATGCCACATCACTAGTGGTGACTCGCTGTGGATTAAATGTGTCACTTCTGAATAAGGAGTTCCTGAATACTATTTGTTCTGTGGATTAGAGGCCAGCTACACTTAAAATGTTCAGACAGGCAGTATGAATAGGCTTTCCTTTAGAACATCACAAAGTTTGTTTCAGATGATCAGGAATGTCACTGTGTTCTGTAACCTGTCATGTCCCCAAAGCTATCGGCAACGCAGGCATGTTACTTGTAAATTGTATCTCTGAGTCTGCTGTGGCAGAAATAACAGCAAGTGTTGCAATGCAAGGAGAGATGAGTTTGGAAATGGTTTTAAAATCCAAATATTTTTCAGTTGCTGAGTTACGCTGCAGTGCTGCACCTGTGCTATTTCCCTTGTTAGTACAGATAGGCAGTGCTACTAAAGTGGCCAGCATTAAGAGTGATGAAGAGAGCTTGTGATAAAGCCCCACAGACCTGCTTAGCTTGGGCACTCTGCTGGAGCCAGAACTCCTGGGAAGAGGCAATCAGGGGTGTGAGATGGTAACTCAGAGCAGCACAGAAGATAGTGACATAAGAGAGGGATGGCAAGGTTGAGGGAAGGGCAGTGCTAAAAACAAAAGGTGGTAATAGCAAGACCAGTCTAAGGAAATGTAGGATACAGTTGTCCTGACCTCATTGTCCGCGCTCTCCTCCAGGTGGCCCATCTCCTCATTTCGCCCGGGTAGATGCTGTGATCCCTTTGTTCTCTATCCCCAAACCTGCCTTCTCGGAGACTCACATTTCTGAATGGTAGAACTGTAATAATGTATTCTTCCTTCAGGCTACGACTTCTGCCAAGTCCTCCAGTGGTTTGCTGAGAGGGTTGACCGCATCATCCTTCTTTTTGATGCCCATAAGCTGGATATATCTGATGAGTTTTCAGAGGCTATTAAGTCATTCCGGGGCCAGGATGACAAGATTCGAGTGGTGCTTAATAAGGCCGACCAAGTGGACACACAACAACTGATGAGGGTCTACGGTGCACTCATGTGGTCCCTGGGAAAGGTGATCAACACTCCAGAGGTGCTGCGGGTCTACATTGGCTCCTTCTGGGCCCATCCTCTGCGAAACACAGAGAATCGAAGACTCTTTGAGGCAGAGGCACAGGATCTTTTCAAGGATATCCAGAGTCTCCCGCAGAAGGCTGCTGTGCGGAAGCTCAATGATCTCATTAAGAGGGCAAGACTTGCAAAGGTAAGAAAAGATAAAAAACCTAAATTAGTTGAATGAGTGGTCTCTTCTGTCTCTTCCAATGTGTCCTTCCTCACCCTTCCCAGTCTTTCTCTACCTATAAGCTGTGTGCTTTTCAGCAAATGGATTGAATTGTCAGTTTTTCAAGGAAGAGATAGCCACTCAGGATATAGAAGCACGTAGGAGGAAATCAAGACTTGTACTGGGATGCCTCCCTAACTTCAGAGAAGGGATGTGATGCTTTTTAGGCAGTTAAAGCCATTGTTTGCTTAGTAGTGGAATGGATTTTTTTTCTTTACACTATGCAGTGAGGTAATCAATGTTACTTTTTGGAGATAAACCACTTTTTTTTTAACAGTAGCTGGTATATAGAGAACACTTTAAAAAGGAAAAAAGAAAGAGGGGCAAAAAACTACAACCAAAACTATTCACATACAACCTTCCATATGCTTTTTTGCATATTAATGCCTTAATGCATACTGTCAATCAGCTGCTGTGGAAAAACACTTTGACTAAATGCATTTATGATATGCCCTGGAATACAAGACTGATTAAAAACCTCACTTGAGGTGAAGCAAGGATACTGATGAATTGGAGAGGTGCTTGTGTGTTAGATTGAAACTCTTGAGCCTCTCGGGTTGTATCTGCTTCATTCCCAGTCACAGAGACAATTGGGTGGTACAGACTTTGTGTCATCCTATGCAGAAAAATCTCTCTCTCGTTATCCAGGCATATGAGTTATGTGCCCCACTGTAGGTAGCCCCTGTCACCATTCCCATTGTTTTTGACTCTGGAGGAGTACATGCGTTGTGTGCAACCTACAGTCACCAACTAGGGTGCGTGGGCAGGCTGGCTGTGACAGCACTGTGACTGTCTACAACTGGCTGTTGAAAACCTGTTTAATTTTTTGATAGGTCTCTAGTTATCTTTGAATGAGTGGATGTCACTTCAAAGCTTTGTGAATTATCACCAAGTTTTAATTATTTATAAAACCTTCTGGTTATATTTTATACTAATCTTCAAACTCCCTGCTTAACAATACTGGCTTAATCTGTCCTTTCTTCTCACAGCCTGACTAGAATAAGCTTTGGTTGCAATCTGAAATAATTCTTTGCCTGTTTTGCTGATTCTGCAGTGAGTTTATTTTATTGTAGCACTGCAGCTGCTGTTAGAATAATAGTTAAAAGCACTGCCAAGCATCTTGTTGTTTTGAAAAGCTTAAGAACAAAGTGAAAATTCGCAATTCAAGAATTACGATTTATCATTTGGAAAACTGGAAAGGAAGGAAAACTAACCTCAGAAATAGTTGGGGAGAAAGCTGGTGGTACCAGACAGAAATTCTGGTTTCCTATGCAGTTACCAAACAGAATGTGAGTTGAGTCAATGCAATTGCCTTGGAACACATTTTCATGTTGACTTCAAAGCAAAAATGAAGAGGACTTGTGCTTACACCGATAAAAGAATAGTCATGTGGGGATGTATACCACTTCTGATGTTGGCTTAATTAACCCTGTGAATATAATGATACACTTAAAAGTGGGGGGAGGGGGGGGTATTGTGGCCTGAGCTTTAGGGCACCCCATAGCAGTTGCTCTTTTGAAAATTCAGTTTACATTCC
Source organism: Cariama cristata (assembly GCF_000690535.1). Taxonomy (NCBI): domain Eukaryota; kingdom Metazoa; phylum Chordata; class Aves; order Cariamiformes; family Cariamidae; genus Cariama; species Cariama cristata. The sequence continues at coordinate 20,472 of NW_009600055.1, forward strand.
TGATGATGATGTGTTAAAAGTTTCTATGATCTCAATCCGTTCTGTGGATGTTGTTGGCAGCTTTTTGCTTTCATTTGTTACAATCGTTTTGGAAGTGGAAAAGTGTCAGATGGATCCTCTTTAGATATTTCTATGTAATATAAAATAAAAATGAATAAAGGTGAATACAAAATACAGTGCTTGTACAACATGCTAATTAGGCAGGTATGGAGGGGAAATAAACTGTTTATCTCCAGGAAAGCAGCAATGGAATTTTTCCAGTGTTGTCTTTCTATCTTCCAAACTGAACTTAAAGTATTCACACTCCAAAATCATTTTTTACAGCATTGCATGGTATTTTTTTGTCCTATTTCTATGCTACTCTGTTTTTAATATCTTCTAAAACACATACAGTCACCAAAACCAAAAGCAAACTGTTAATTTGCTGTCAAATTTGGGCATTAGGCTTTTTATTTTGTTCTGTGACTCACTATCCTGTTTTGAAGATGAGAACTGTTCTTATCTACAAGAAGCACATGTGCATACTGGCAGACCTTAGACTGCTTAGTGTACATATGTGAATCTCTTAGTGCTTGTGAGCTATAAATGTACTTTTCTGGTTTTGCTAGGAGTATTATTTTAAACATAAGATCCATAAAATTACTTACAATTATTTATAAACTCTCTTAGAAATATCCTTGTTGAATCAGTTCTGTCATTCTGGAGAAATACTCATATCTGCTGTATTAGAAAATGTCATGGTTTTATGCGGAAACCCAGCTTCTTTATGCTGTTTATTTTTTTTTCTCCTTTGTAGAAATTTCAATTTATCTCCAGTGAAAATGCATGCACTCTTTTTAGATATGAGGAAGTGATGTTGTGTGAAAGTTATGATCTTAAGATGTGCAAATAAAAACTGGTTACACCATTTTTCTTTAAAAACAATGAGATTTTTTGTTTCAGTTTCCAGTAAGCCTCCTAAATAAGTAAGGAAAGGAATGGGAGAGCACTTCCCCTGTACAGATTGTATAAGGTTTGTACAGATACTGTAACGCACGTGCTGTTGTGTTTTGGTAGGTATTAAGTATTACACCACATCTACGTAATCACTTTTTTTCTACTGATGCTTTTTTGTGGTAATCCGTCTTCTCGCAGACTTCAAAATTTCAGCTTTTTACTGCTCAACAGTTTGATAGACGTTCTTTTTTTTTTTTAATGTATTTTCTGTGTGTGTGAAAATTCTAAGTAATTTCTGTTCTGGGAACAGCTGCATCTTTTTTTAATGAAGAAGGACCTGAGTTCTGTAAAGATTTCTCCTGTTGTAGAGGTCATTTGACGTCAGTGGTTCTGGCTGGGTCAGAGCTTAGGAAAGTAGTTTGATTACGTCAAGTTGTGGTAGATGTGCATTCCTTCTAAAAGAAGAGTGCCCTTGTTCTGCACACAAGAGGGAAGCATGAGTATCAGTGTCCATGCAATGAACTCACCTCAGTGACTAAGGTCATAAGTGGATAGGTGAACTGAGTTAAGAAGTGCAGCCACTGTTTCTGTCTTGGACCAGATCCCTTGCTGTGTGGCCAAGCAGATCCTTTTGGTGGTGAAAGAAGGTGGGAGGGTGGTAAAGGGGAAGAGATGAATGATTCAGGGTAAGGGTGGAAAGAGGGTGCATGGGCAGGATGGATGTTTTGATGGCAGTGCCGGATTATCGTGATCACTGCAGATGGGAAACTCTGAGCTCTGCAACCATTAATGTGTTTTAGGACTTGTCATCCTAAATTATTGTCTTTCCTTATACACTGGAAAGGCTCGAATTTTCTCCCTAAGGCTTTGCAAGGCAGCCATGGCATGCTGTTCGTGTAGCATACCAACTGCTCTGTCATCCTCTGGTGCCTGCGTAAATATAGACTATAGATACTCACTTTTCTGGGAGTAAATAGGTAGGAATGCAATGTCATGTCAATTAGATATCCCTGCCACTTAGCATACTTGGGTTACTTGAGGCATTATCCCATTGCTTCCCAAAATAATTGGTGAGGCAAATGAAGTTACAAATCTCTACCACTGAGACAGAGGGACCAATATGGCTGGTGCTCTTTATATGATCCATGCATGTAGTGTCAGGACATGTTTTTGGGGGCCTTGCTTTTTCTCTCACTGTTGGTGCTGATAGAATATTGTACCATGCTTCTTAAACTGCAAGTGTGCAACTGTATTTCTTTTAAATGTGTTTGCTTTCCCTCTGTACCTCAAAGGAGTACGGAAAGCAACAAAAACTAGTTGATAACTGTTTATGTAAACATGAAGTTCTAGGAACAATCAATGATAATATCTTATCCTTGAGCTGACTTAGGGAAACATGTTATTTATGTTTTCTTTTTATGACCTAGGTGAAGAGCACTAATGTTAAGTGTAGATAAACAATAGTCTTGATTCCAGTTTTGCTTCTTCTTAGGTTCATGCTTATATCATCAGCTATCTGAAAAAAGAAATGCCCTCTGTGTTTGGAAAAGAGAACAAGAAGAAGGAACTGATCAGCAGATTACCAGAGATCTACACTCAGCTGCAAAGGGAATACCATATCTCAGCAGGGGACTTCCCTGAAGTCCAGAAAATGCAGGTAAGATGATAAATTACAGTTCCACTGAAATAATACTAACTTTACAACAGGATTGCCAAATTGGAAAAGGTAGGACAGAGTATATCAGCATTATAGTATAGGGTCTTCAGCAATAGAGCAATTGAAGTGACAGTCGTGTCTGTTATGGAGTTAGCATGACTAGCATGACTTGGAAACAGTGCAGAACAATAAAAATTGATGACTTGCTTAGTGTGCATCCACTGATACAGGACTACAGAAACTGATAAGGAATCAGACTTTCTGTCCTTTTAGTCAATATTTGGTCCCTCGTAGCAGATAGTACTACAGGTTTTGTACAAATAAAATGGCAGTGGACTCTTACGGGTTAAGCTAGCGTTTTGTGTCCTAAATGTGGGTGTTTGTATTGCTTTTGTAGGTGAAGATATCCTCAGTCACATATTTTTACCTTACTCTGTTCTTCCTCTTACTGATACTGTTTGCCAGTGAGTAATAAAGGCAATGTGTTATCTGAAAAGTCCAGCTTAAAAGCTATCTCTTCTGAAAATGGTGCCTTTCAGCTTTTTTCTGTCCTTTTGAGCTTGTATTCTATGAAGAGAGAGAGAAGTTCTCAATTTGTACTCTTATTGTTAATTTTTAAATACCTTTTGTCTCTTGTTCCTCTTTTGAACTTTATGCAATCTTACTACCAAATTTCTGTCACTTTCCCACCTTTTTATTTCTGTCTTCTGATTTGAGATGAGTTGTTTAGAGTGTATCCAAGGGAAGAACAGCTAATGTTTTGTTAGCAGTGCTTTTCAATTTATTCCTCAAACCTCAATTTGCAACTTTTGGATCTCAGATCATAGGCTTCTTAAATGACCTTTGAATTAGAAGATAATTCAGCTTGGAAGCTGAAGAACATGAGATCAGGAGCCTGCAGTTTCGTCTGACTGTGGGCTAGTCATGAGTGTGATGGAGGATGTTTTCCAGATTGAAGCTTGTGTATCATTTTGACAATTTATGTGGTACACTTACACTGCTAATCATAAAGAGTGAATAACCTATCTATAGGATGCAGAAGTTTCATTTATAAAACTAAAGTATTGAACTTGGGAATCAGTTACTGGCATGAAACAGTAAATTATAAATGAAGCACAAGATCTCTTTCAGCTAGGTTTTCACAGGCAGGATTGTTGGAAAGGTTTCATGAGATAGGCTTTAAAAGGGGGTTGGTAGTGTGGAAGAAGTTGACTCTTTCTTCCCTTGCCACTTTTGTAGTGATGCGAAATGAGAGAATGAGAGGTGATCACTTGTCAGTTTGAATATGGAAACAATTTGTTTGGAACTTTTGTCAAACTAATATTGCATGTTGCTAAGCCTCAGCAGCAGATGGCAGCAGATACATACGCGAAAGATCAGTCACTTCTGTAATGAGGAGCAAAATTGTGAGAAAACAAAACTGTACCAAAACAGACAGCGGGTTTGACCTTTGCTTTCTAAGATTTATTGCGTATCATAAATTTGTACTGATCAGTGTCTGTAAATCAGGTGATTGTTTATAAATGTCACCTGAACAGAGTGATAGTTGTTGGTGATTTTCTTCTAAGAAATCCAAAGCTCTGTGTGCATGGTCAAAGCCACTTGCCTGTGCTTCATGTTTCTTGGGTTCCTGTCATTATAGTTCTGACATGTATGGGAGCAGCTCCCTGAGGAGATAGATGTGGCTTGTTAAAGCAGTTTAACACCATTTTGAGAGGGATTTGGGGCACGGGAGGAGCAGTGTTGTTTGGGTTTTTTTAAGTTTCTACTGTAACTCTCTTCCTGGCTAGTATTCTGCATGTAGAAATCACTTAATTGCCTAAAGCATTTTTAATTTTCCATTGGTCTGATGTAAAACATGCTTGGGCTTGTGTTGGAATAGCACATATCACCTAGTTACACATCTCACTGAGACTCGTAGTTTATGTACGAGATGAAAACTCAGCAGGGACCATATGACTTCATGAGTTCTGGCAGCACTTCTATAAAAATGCTGCTGCTGTTATCCCAACTCAGTTTTTCTTTATTTGTAAAGGACGCTTCTTCATTACTGAATCACAAACAAGAAGTTTTATCAATAAAATCAGATCAGTCCTGCAAACTCTTGGATTTATTTTTAACTTTAAACGCTTGAGTAAGTGCTAGCAGGACTGAGGACTTACTTGCATGCTTTCTTTGATGTTTGAAGAAAATCACAAAATGGGAAGTTGCTGGGTGACATTCATCAACTGCCATGTTTTTATGCGTTGCCATTTTGGAAATTGTATTGTAAATGTTTTTTAATAGACAAGCTCATACACTGTTGCAAAATTGACTTAGTGTATTTGGTCAGTATATTGAGTCTATGTACACCCTTTGCTTCTCCTTCAAGAGGAGTTTCAGTTATGGAAACTGCTTCAAAAGATAACAGATTGTTTCAATTTGAAGCCCATTCTTTAACCTCTTCAGTGTGTTGGAAATGTTTCTAACTACTGTCACTGAAACCTTTGTCATTGACAGGAGCTGTTGGAGACTTGTGACTTCACTAAATTTCATTCTTTGAAACCAAAGCTAATTGAAGCTGTGGATAACATGCTGGCCAACAAAATTGCCTCCCTGATGAGCCTGATCAGAGAGGAAGAGAGCAATATGCCCACAGAGGTTGTACATGGTGGAGCATTTGATGGCACCATGGCAGGACCTTTTGGCCACGGATATGGAGAAGGTGCTAAGGAAGGTGCTGATGAAGACGAATGGGTTGTTGCCAAAGATAAACCTGCCTATGATGAGATTTTCTACACTCTGTCACCAATCAATGGCAAAATATCTGGGATTAGTGCAAAGAAGGAGATGGTGACTTCTAAACTGCCCAACAGTGTCTTGGGGAAGATCTGGAAACTTTCAGACTGTGATGGTGATGGGATGTTGGATGATGAGGAGTTTGCATTAGCGAAACATCTCATCAAGATTAAACTGGATGGATATGAACTGCCTGGCACACTACCTTCCCACCTGGTGCCACCGTCTCACAGGAAACCTTTCCAGACAGCAGAGTGAAAAATAACAAGGAGAAGAACGAGAATTTTGGAACTTTTTCAACAAGCATGTTGAAACCACCAGAATTTGAAATTAGGCTTAGATCCTTAAAGCTCACAGCACATTTCATGCGAGTTACTGAAATTAGAGGCATGGTAGCAGGGAAACATTCGTGTAGCTGTCCCTGCTGACCTTCGCTCAGACATGCTTATCACAAGTGCCTTGTATAGATCAATTGTAAGGTGAAAATGTTTTTGTAGTCCTGCTTCCATGTCTTGCTGCCTTTACAACCATAAAGCAGAAAAGACCATGTATAAAAATCACTGACCCTCACCAAACCTAAATACTTACGGACCGTAAGTTTCTCCAAACTATTTTAAATAGCACAAGGAAGCTCTAAATGTTAAATTCACCTGCCTATGCAAGGAACATTGTTAAAAACATACTTTAGGCATCGAGTGAATGTCAGCATCTCTATAGTTTAAGAAAAGGCTGATATAAAAGGAAATTTTATTTTTGTTCTTTTTATTATTTAACAGGGGATTAGAAAAATGCTCAGAATATGAGCAGACCTTGTTTTAAAACTTTACTGATTATAGCTAGAACTGCAGAATATTAAAACAATTCTTTCAGTCTGTCATCATTGTCTTGTCTGAAGAACTGCTTCTTCAGTTTTATACAGCACTAGATACTCACTAGTATCACTAGAAGAGCTGAATCTCCTTTGTTGCTTGGATTTAGAGTTTCTTTTGAGGTTTCGGTTTAGCTGCTCTGCAGACAATAAATTCCCAAATTGTTCAAAGTGACAGCAGAATGTTTTCTTAAGCTAAAAAAAACCCCAAAACCAACAAACAAACCATGTTTCCATTGAAAGGAAGCCTCACTTCATGTTCAGAAGAGGTGCATTGTTCAAAGTCAGCCTCTTCAGAGCACATCAGATTGTCTTGGGAAACCTTCATTGGTATTCAGTTTCTATTTACAGGTAATTATACAGTTGTATCTGTATTTTTTTTGTATCTAATATTTTTAAGAAAAGTTTTTAACTCTTTCTTTTGCCAACATGTACCTGACAACCACAAAAGAGAGATTAGATTCCTATGGGTGGCAAATTTGAAAGCTGGGGAGGCTGACAGGAATCTTTACATTGACCATAATAAATGATAGACTAGTCCCTCCAGATATTATTCCTTTATTGAAAACAATCTATGAAAAGAATGGATGCTTAATAAACATTCATTTTTCTAACAACGCATTCAAACATATTGGCTGCTTACAACTGATTTTTTTCAGTACCTTTGAAGAACATGAATTTGTGGCCCTGTGAACTTGAGTCTTTCAGGGAGGGCCAGTTTTTTCTAAAATCAAATGTGGCAGTTCAGTTTTGCTCTATGCATGTGAGCAGGAATTGACTTGTATTCCATTTGTAGTATGAAATACGCTACGCATCAAAGGTACTGTAGTTCAGAGCACTTTTTCTTTGAGTCTCAGTAAGTGGTAGCAGTAGTGCCTTCTGAGACAAAGCAAGCCAAAAAAGTGTTTTATGATCCTTGCAGTCGGGGTCGGGAGGGAATTAGTTAGGGTATTGTCTCCCACCTAAGATTTTAGTCACACTTAGGTATACAGATTTGTAGGTGACCTAGGAGGAGCCTCAACTTCTTGTTCAAATTGTACATTTGTAGGTTGTCAGTCAGGTTTAGTACTTCACATCTTTCTGGACCTCTTATCTTTCTTCATCTGTCCTGTTCTGATGTGAAATTACCATGAACTTTGCCAGGGCTCTACCGTGGGAAAACCGGAAGCTATTTTAAGTAATGAGAGAAGAACACCTTGACCTTGCCAGGCTTCTGGGCCTGTATCAAGGATATCCTGGCATAGTTAAATTGTTCTTGAGGACTTGCTTTTTTTTTTTTTAATTCTTAGATTATTTTTTCTCTTATCATTCAAGCATACCAACTTACTTTATGTTAAACCTAAATTAGGAGCCAGATTAGCCTTAGTGCATCCCTGTGCTCTTTAGTAGAGCTGTGAAACTTGACCATGAGTCTACCTGTGTGAATGTACATCTGCAGAGTAACTGATTTTCTATGTAATTTATTTTTGATTGAACAAAAAGTAGTATATCGACATTGCAGCAGGTTTTTTTTAAAAAAACAGACTGCAGAAGTAGTCATGTATGTTTGTTTAGTGTTTGCAGTCAGTAACAAATGAATACACCAATGACCAACCTGATTAGCTCAGTAAGGAACAACACCAGGAGAAAGCAAGCAAACTTGTGTGTTGTGACTGCTATAAGGTGGGCAAAGCTGAGAGGATCTGGGAAGTTGCTGATCTTCTGACTCTTCTCTGCCTTGCCTTGCTCTTCAGCAGCACAGGGTTCCAGGGCTGGGCCCATGCTTGAGTTCCCACTGTGTGTAGCTTCCAGGGGTGATGCTCCAAATGTATTGGAGCCATGTGATCCCATGCCGGTAGAAATATCCTCCATCAGTGAGAGGAGCAGGACAGTTTCTAAATTATATTTTATTTTTCTAGCTTTATTGGTAGTAAAATGGAGAACACAGCCTTTTCTTCAGTCTCTGTGACACTGTGCTAACTTGACCTTAGGGGAGACAAATTGAAATGCATCATTTTGATAAGAAAATATTTTATCCGGATGGAATTGAAGTGTTTTGTGGTGTTTTCCTCTGGAATTTGGAAGGGGAATGCACAAAGCATGTATAGGAGTAGAGGTGGATTATCTCTGTTTATCTGGAGGAATAGAAGTGTTTCAGGATCAGTATGCAGAGCTACATACGTAAATGTATTTCTAGACATGTGGTGCAGGGCATTGTATTTAGTTGATAGGAATAAAGTACATTTCATGTGGACTAAACTGATACAGTAGGTTGCTGTTGCTCAGGGGAAGGGATCTCTTTTCTCACTACCTCCTCATGTACCCATGGATCTACTCCATTTGCCTTGCTGGCTTTCTGGTTTGTCAGACCTTGCAAGCCCGTTCAGTTAGTTAAACCAGCCACACGCAATGATTTGGATAATGCTCTGTGGAGTTAGCGAGTCCATGTGTTAGGAGCATGAGAAGTGAGCAAGATTGCCTTCTCTCATGAAATTGTGCTCTAAGTAGTTACTGGGAACAGCAGTATGAGATAACTTCTGGTGTTCAGTTTGATGTTACTTAATATCTGCTGAGGAAAGACTAAGATATTGGATTTGCTGGCCATTTTATGCCTAGGATTTTGATGACATTTGCTGTGAGACCATTCAAAACTGTCAGTAATTCATCCTGTGAAATCAGTGCCCACTGGCATAGTCTGCTGCCATAACCAAAGTAGAGACCACTGCTTTTACATCTTCTCCAACTATTCTGCAACACAGTTTTAATTCCCAACCCTAGTTCTGTTCCCAGAAATTAATTAGAATTTTACTGTAGATTGGAACAGAAAATGTGAAGCTACTATTCATAACCACGCTACAGGACAGTGAGAGCCTTTTTAAGCTGTGATAACTTGAAAATCGTGAGTTTACAAAGATTTTTTTAGGTCAGGGTGAGGTCCCAGTTGTTAGCTGGGGGTGGTATGGATTTGTGTGGAACCTGGTCTCAAGGCAGCAATATCCAATCCCTGACTTTGAACAACATTGTTCATCCCCCAGTACTTGAAATGTGCCCTCTTCTTTTTCTTCTCACTTCCTTCCCTTCACAATGTGCACTCACATTGGTGGCTCTTAATGTTGTTGGAATTCAAGCAGAGTTTGAAGTGTATGGTTTGATGGGTATGTGTAACTTAGCACTGAGAGAATGAACATGAACTTTGTTTTCTACTTCACGTGCTCACCTTTTCTAATATTTTTATTAAATACTGTGTTTTCACTTCAAAAGCATTCTAATTTTTGAGGGAAGCCTTGATCTGTGCAGTGTGCTTCAGTTTGCCCAACTAGGCAAACAACGTTATAAGTTCATTATTGTTGCACTTTTATTACACAATAAATTCCTTGCAGATACTGTAATATATTTTAATATGCTTTGTAATCATTTTTAGAAAGTGGTGATAAAAATTGCTGATTTAATAAACTAATATTGAACTACCTGAGATTCTTTTGTAAGCTGCTTTCTGGAAGGTAATCTTTCAGTAACTAGAATTTTGTTACTTGTTTTTTGTCACTGGTTTTTTTGCTACTTAAGGCTCATAGGCGTAGTAGCTATTTGGCAAGCTGCTTATTTTCGCATCTCAGTTTATGTATCCATAATAGGTTATAGCTATTTCTTTTCTGTGTCCTTGAACTTGTTGCTGAAGTTACTGCCTATGCCAAGGCTTGACTCAAGACTTAAATTTATATTTAAAAAGGAAAAAAACCAACCCTTCAGCACCTCTCCGTAATTAGCTTTTTATAGCAGAATGTAATTTTTGAGTTTCTTAATGTCTGAGCATGGAAGTTTCTTAAAGTCCAAGTGTGGAAGATAAATCAAAAACTTCCTGTATGGATTGAAAACTTGAAACTTGAGCTGAGAGGCACTTCTTTTAACTTCAGTGGGGGTACTAACCTTGAAAAAATAAGGTTAGATTAAATAGTTGAGCAAAAAGTACTTTGTTGATATGTTTTTCCCAAAAAATGCAAAGGCTTCTTCCATGCTGTGCTACACACTACTTCAAAATAACCAGTTATATCAATAGAACATTCATTTTAATGTTGTGCTTAAATTCATTCCCCCTGCCCCTCTCCTTCTCCTGTGTACACACAACTTGAATCATCTCCAAAGATGCATCTGTGCCACCAGGATGCTATGGTTTAGCTATTGCTCCTATTGAGGTCAAATCTAAGCTGCTGCAGAATTAAAAGGGTTTTGTATGTAGCAGTGTTAGCAAGCAAGGCTGTTATGCTCGTGGTCATGCCGTATGTCACATGAGAGCAAGTGTTTCACGTACAAACAATATGTTGTGGGTTCCTGGAGGCCGCATTGCTGTTGTATTGCAGTGGCTTGTTTGAACTGTTCCTTGTACAAGTCAGAAATAGTTTGGAGAAGATGAGGTTTTAATGGGGTTTAGAAGTAGGGGTTTGGTATTTTTTAGTAGGGTGGTGTTTTACATACTCCACATACTAGACACTTCAGACTTGGGAAAATTTACAGCACGCTCCATAGTTAGATGTTCTGCTCTAACCCACAGTTTATATTTGGATGATGGGAAAAGTGGATTAATGTCCAGACTACTGGTTCAACTGTAAGTTTTGCAGTAAGTGTTACTTCTAATATTTGGCACCCTTAAACTGTGAAACATTTCTGTTTATGCCTACAGTACCATTTAGTTTCTCCAAACCTTGTTACTGGCTCCCACGTTTGGTGCATTTGTAAGGGCCTTGGAGCAGATGCTATTCCAAGCCGCTCTGATCCAAGGTTCTATCATGCTGCAAGTACTATCTGTGAGCTCAGAGGACCTTGTAGAAAGGTTGGCCCTTGGGCTAGCCTGCCTGGTTTGGGTAGGAAACCCCAGGAGAAAGAGCTGGCTGCCTTCCCCTACCTACACAGATGAACAAACACATCTGCTGAAGGTGCCTCCCTTTGCTCTGGATTCGTGAACATGAGCTATCTTCTGGAAATAAATGCCCAAACCCAACGAATACCTGTTGTGGTGTCAGGAGGAGGCATACATGTTTTTCACAACTATATTCAGAAGTCCTGTATCTGTATGGCTTTTCTGACCTCTGAGGACAAAAATATTTTCTCTCATAGTGTTGAGATGGATTCGTCTCCCTTTCCCCACAGGACTTCATGCTGGCACAGATTTGTACCTGGAGATAGACTGTGGAGTCACTTTCTGGTCCAGTGAATACCGGAAACTCATCAATGTCAGGTCTACTTTGTTCTCCCACCTATTCTTTTCTCCGGGATGGAGCTTGTCCATGTTCTTTCCAAGATGTTGCTAGCTCAGCAATCCATGTTCCACTTGAGTCCAGAGCTCTGAAGATTTCATTGTTGCAAAAGTAGCTCATGTTACATGGATGGTATGTGTCTCTCACCAGATGCTGTCTTTGGGATGCCCTTAAGATTTCTAACATTTTAAACAAGGAACTGTTGAAAGATCCTGCTAATGCTTAGTGATTTCTATTTTGGATCATTCTGTGGTTTTTGTCAAAATGCATTCATTTCATGTCTAGCCTGAAAGTAAAAAAAATAACCAAGAATGTAACTATAACCTGTAAGTTTAGGGCTTGGCAGTTTTAGCCTACAGTGAAAAGTAATTGCAATTTTTCTTTATCTTGCACTACCCTGAGTTATCTCTCGTCTGCTAAAAGTTGCACCCTTAATGTTAACTGTTCATACAATGCTGTATCTTTTGCCAGCTACCTTGAATTATTCTACGTGACTGGGTGACCTTCACAATGAAACTGGGAGGACTGGGCTGGGCGGGAGCTGTGACTGTAATCAGTAATCTGCTGATTGGGGCAGTGGGGGACCAAAACCTGAGAGCCTACCGTGGCATATGCCAGCCCTGTGGGTAGGGTGCAGTGCTCTGGCACTACGGGTGCTGGGAGCGAATCTGAATGTCAGGCTTACAATTTTGTTTTATTGATAAATAGAGCTGAATGCTTTATCACTCTGATATACAAATAACTCCCTAAAATACATCTGTGAAGTTTTGCCTGCATGCAGTGTTCTTCCTTGGTAGCAATGAATAAAAATGAACACATCTGAACCAGATGGTAAAAGTACACTAGTTAGAGCTGGCATTGCCAATGCAGCGATTTCTAAGGCCCATTTTCAGTTTCATGTTCAAAATGTTAAAGCTATTCTGTCCCTTGAAACCCTTTGCCTATGTTTGTATGAAATGGAAAGAGAATTAAAGTCCTCCGTCCAATGTGTTCATCATGCAAAGCTTTTGAAGCTCTTATGTTAACTATTTGAAGTTCAGAAACAGAAGGAAAATTTCAAGATAGTATAAACAGCTCCAAGGAGAAAATGTCTTTAATTCATGACTAAACAAGCAAATGTATCTTCTGTTTCAAAAAGATGACTGAACTTCTTTGTGCCAGGAAAAATAAATCCATCTGATTTTGCTTTAAGTTGTCCTCTTTTTTTCAAATGCAGCAAGGGGCTCCAGTTCCTTTGGATGATGTAATTTGACTGTTCTGCTTGAATTCTGCCCTCTGTTGATGTCATGTTGCTGCTAGCCAGCTATTCAAAGAGAAAAGCAACTTCTAGTTTAGACTAGAGCATGAGGAGGCTAAGGTTTGTAACAACCCAACATCCTGGGATGCCGGTTTAGATCCTCCCAGGCAGAGCTCAACTTTAAGAGGAGCTGGGGCTCCATCCGCCAGGGACCCCCCTGCCAGCGGGTGGGTGGCACCCGGGGGCGGCTGGTGACGGCGACGCTGGGAAGGCAGGTATGTGGGGGTGAGGGGGGGTGTATGAGCTGGAGCCCCTTGGGGAGAGAAGTATTTGGCTATTTTATTTAGGGACAAAGTTCAGCTGGAAGACTTGTGAAAGCAGGGAATCTGTGCAGGCTGACAGCTGGAGGTCTCCGTGCCTCTCCCAAGCTGCTATTGACTAACTCCCCAACTTTTCTTCAGCCTTAGTATCCCAAATGAGTGAACAGCTTCTTGCGAGAATTACTGCCTGCTGCTCTCCGCTGTTCTTGGTATCCAAAGCATAGTTCCTCTGTGCCACGATGAGGTCTAAGATTTGCTGTAATTCAAGATGTGGTTAGGAAATATTCTGGAATCATGGTTCATCTCACCTGTGTTCACCCTGCCTTGATGAAACGGAACTTCAGCTGTTTGCTGGAGCTGTGGAGGGTGGAGAGGGAAGGGCTACCTGTGGGACCCAGGCTGCTGGCCCCCAGGCAGCAGGCTAGTTTCTGTGCTTACCTGGCATGCTGTGGGCTACAAGACCACAGCCCTGAGAGGGCGCTGCCTTCCTACTCCACAGAGTCAAGGCCCAGATGTTTGTTGTTTTGAGATTCTTATATGTGGAAGTAACATGGCTGGAGACAGCATGAGCTGTCATGCATGTGTTTGTACTTAACGTGCTTATTTTTTTTGAGATTTGGGGAACCTTCTCCTTAGCAGAGCTCAGGATTTTCATGTACCTTCAGTAAGGTCCGTATGCAAAGCACACGTAATGGAGGATGACGGGCTGTGCCAAAACTTTCCCGAGCCATGTGAATAAACAGTCCTCTGTAAAAGCAGGCATGAGTATGACCACGTGGCTTTTATATCGGAGCTGGCTTCGCTCAGTAGCAGCTCAGAGCATGGATGGTGGTAGCTTGGTACAATGAAGAACTTTCCCCTGAGCCATGTGAATAAACTCAGTCCTCTGTAAAAGCAGGCATGAGTATGACCACGTGGCTTTTATATCGGAGCTGGCTTCGCTCAGTAGCAGCTCAGAGCATGGATGGTCGTAGCTTGGTACAATGAAGGGCCCATTTAGTTACAGGACTGTCAGCTGTGAATGGCCTTATGTAGGGACACTTTGGCACACAAAGACATCTGCACCCACCTGTGTGAAGGTATTCCCCCCTGGCAGACTCCTCCATCCCAGAGGATGAGGGTAATGATGGGGTGAAGCCAGTGCTGCTGCCTGGAGAGCAGGATCAGGGAGGCTTCCACAGGATCAGGGCTCTGCTGTCCTGGGAAAGTTCATGGTGATCAGACCTCGCTCAGGTCAGGGGTGGGAGTGGGAGCAGCAAACTCCACATCTGCAACCCTCTGCTGGTACTGTGACTGTTGCTTTTACGTTCTTTGTGACAGAGGATTAAACATTTCTTCCCATCTTAGAGAGGAGCTAGGAATTCACATACATGTTGTGGGAAGAGGAGGATGACTATATTTTGAAAAAAAAATAAAATTTCATACAGGTAGGAAGAAAATGTTATATCCCTCTTTATTTCACATGATGTTGCCAGGAGTGCAAGAGCAGCCACAGAGCAGGCAGAGAAGCTTTGGGTCTGCCAGCCAGACTGCTTGGGCGTGAGGTCTGTTTGGTCTCCCCCATCTCTGTTTCACTCTTATGCAGAACAAGGTGGTGGGCAGATAAGAAAGGGTGCTAAAAAAACCTGACATGTCTTATGTGGCTGCTACTTTGCAGAAGGGAATCCCACAACAGTGTCCTTCCTGTTAAGAAAACGCTGCTGCCATCATGGAAAGCCATTTCAGAGTGAAAACAGGCAAAGGGAGGGTGCTCTTTGGGCCTTTCTCCTTCCTGAGGCTGATGGCAAGGCTCCTCTTCTGTGCAAAGGCAGCAAGAGAGGGCCCATAATTAACCTGGAGAGGTGATTTTTTTTTTTCCTGGTTCCTTCAGGAAATGGCACAAAAAAAATTGTTGTGCCCTTCCTCTTACCTTGTTAGGATATAAATAACTGAGGAAAGGGCTTTATTTATCACTGTTGCATAAATGCCCACCATTTTAACTTTGAACTGTAGATAGATACTACAAATGGAGGTAAGATATTCAGGAGTTAGTGAAATTTCATACCAGATGTTTGATTGCCCTGTATAGTCGTAAAAAGCAAAGCCAGTGTTTCACACGTTTAATCATTTGGATAATCATTAACTTGCAATAGGGAAAAACGCCTGCATCCAGGGCCAATTCACCTACTAGTCCTCTGCCTTCTATTTGATAGGAGGAAGGACATTTTCTCAACACACACAACCTAGCCAACCTATAACAGATTTAAGCCAACATCCTATAATCCTACCTTTAGAAGAATGTAGATATAACTAAAAGCAAGACAGAAAAGAGAAGAGTGGAATTATAACCAGACAATGAGCTTACAGAAGGGATATAAACAGTTACTGACTTTGTGTCCCTTTCCTCTTGTCATCCTATTCCCATTTAATGATCATTAAGAATTACGCTGTATTACTTGGCTGGTGAACACAAGTCAAGGAATTTGGAGGGAATATTTTGAGTAATACCTGTAATATACGTATGCAATTTTTTATTTTTAGCTGTCTTATGCGACACTATGTATGACATTTCTCTAGGGTGTGTACGGAGATACAGATTCTGTTGATCGAGTTTTATCTGTACTGAGTTTTGGGAGGTTTGTTCTTTTCTTCTTACGTGTTTCCTCCTGTCACTTTTTCGTGTTAACTAAACTCACTAGTCAGAAGGGAAAAGACTGTGCTTCCCTTACCTGAGCTGGACATCTTCACCTACAGCTGCTGATTTCAGATGCCTGCCTGTTTTTAGCAGTGTTTCCCAGCAGGAACCCTCTGGTCCCTGGCAGTGATGCCAGATCAACGCGTTCTGTGCTTGTGTGACCTTGTAAGTGACAGAAAGGACTCACTGCTGCATAAGTTACTAGAATTATTTTCCCTTTTATTATTAATGAGAAAGTCCATCAACAGTAAACTTTGGAAGCAGCTGGCACTGCCAGCTTGATCCCAGTCTTCCCTGTCAGCAGCAGGTATCTGTGCACATGAACTTCCTCAAAACAGTGACTGGCAAATTCCTAACACTTCACAATTTCACCTTTTCATTTGCTGTATCCCAGTTTAAGCACCTGGGAATTCCTCTGATCTTTGTATTCTCTGCTGTGCTTTCATTTTCAGATTCCATGTTGGGTTCAATTTCCCAGGTAAGAATTCCTTTAGAAAAGCAGCCTGTGATCAGTCAGAGCCTTCAGTGCAATTGTGAAAGATACTCTTTACCAAAGCATCAACATGGTGGATGACTATTTTCAGTGCTTTATAGTAATTTTGGTGCCGTTCGTACATTATTTTTGAGAGTAAGAATTGGACAAGGCCTACGACAACCTTTGCTCATTGGGTTCTGATGGGTTATTTCCTTCAAATCAGATGAAAGGTTCATAGGTAGATCATAAATACTTGGTCTCTGTTCCTGAATTCAAAGGTCGCTTTGCATGAAAACAGCGAGCTGAATGTAGGAATAAGAGCGGATCTACAACTGAAAGTCATTCTCCAGGGTGACCAGCTGCTGAATGTCAGAAAAGAGTTGCTTCAAACCTGAGTGAGTCCATTTTTTTAATCTTCTTTGATCTTTTGTCTGTAATGTATCATTATAACCAGATTTGCCTCTTAGCACTGCCTTTGCATCTTGCAAAAGCAGATAATCTATTACAGGTTTGTCTTCAGGTAATCATTACCAATGCAGAGAGCGTTTCTACCTTAATTTAATAAAACAGGTGAGCTGTTGTGTGAGGCAGTAGCTCAACAAATAAGCTTCCTTTGCACCTAAATGAAATCAGTTCAATCATTGTTCAGGGTGGCTGCAATGCTTGGATAACAACCTTTTTAAAAAAAGAAGCCCACAGACATTCTGAGAACTATTTGGCAAATTCAGAAATGGCATTATAATATGGCTTAATTATATGGGTTTGATATATGGGAGTGAGTTAATATTGCCCCTCTGGCAGGGAAAGGCAATTCTTTGAATATCTGCTCTCCAGATGGAGAAAGTAGGCAGTGCTGAAGTATCCCAAAATATAAGAAGGGTCGTCTTTATAGTTCTATTTCAAATTTGATAAATTCTTCCTTTCATAAGGCTTTCATCTATGGTCCTGATTCTTCCATGTGTTGTTGCTGAACTGTCAGGCTTCAATGCTGTCCCTGTTTTGTAGTCTAGCACTGGGGGTTAAGAAACTTCTGCCAAAAAAAAAAAAGGGAAATGCAGCAACAAATCATTGCTTCTTCACTCATACCTTTTCATCTTGTAAACAGCAACATTTATTTATTAGGGCATGGAAAACTATCAGGCAAGCAACTTCCCATTTGCAGTGGCTGCCATGACTAGTTCACTATTGCTGTCTTCTCATGCTAGGACAGATAAATTTTATTCAGTATTTTATGTTTTATGAATTAAAAGGGTGTAGAGCCCAGAATAGCTCAGAACTGGGCCTTTGCAAAACAGCCCCAGAATATTCGGGAAGCAGGTCACCCTGCTCCACACCTCCACAGTTTGTCAGAGGTGCTAATTTTTCATTCCCTCCTCTCTTTGCAGTGGGTTGACAGCAGCAGACACCTCTCTCCTCCTCCACCATTACAACAGGTTTCTTGGTTTCACTACCAGGCTGATATCCAGGTAATATTTATAATCATGGCAGTAGTCGAAGCAAATGATGTTTGGTTGCTAACGATGTCTGTATCTATGGATCTTACACTAATTTTTTTTTTTTAAGTGATTCTCTTGCGTTCAAAACAGCAAGATTACTGCTGTTACAGATTTACACCATAAGCCAAATGTCTCCAAAAGAGTTGTTCAGCCGAGCTGAAATCCAGTTTATTGTGTCAGACTCTAAAGGGAAGACTCCTCCTTCCTAATCTTCCTGAATGTTCAGCTTGGGTGCTGCAATGAATTACAAGCCTGATTTTTCACTGATATGGATGAGGCAGAGGAGACTGTGACAGCCTGGGGAAGAGGAGTAACGCTTCCCAACTCCCAGCCTAGGACCTTGTCCATGTGATTATGGACTTGTGTCACCATCGTTATAGTGACAGATATGCAAAAACTGAACTCATGAGAGGAAAGAACCAAGTTGGTTCCATTTCCCGTCTAAGCAGCTATTGGATTTCTGCTGGAAATACTGTGGTCTAAAAGCCAACAGTGGCACCTCAACCAGTCCTCAGAGATCATTACGCACTTTCAAGCAGTGTATTGGAAGTGATTTGCAAATCCCTCTTTCTGACAGGGTCAAAGGTCAGTTCTCCGTCATGTGCTTGCAGCACACCCAAGGATGTTATTGATAGCGTTTGGATCATGGTGCTCCTCATGGGATCAAGTAACTGGGGGGAGGCTGAAAGAAAGTAAAGCAAAACTCTATAGATACATGTAATTTTCATCCTGAAACTAGAGATGCATTTTAAAAGGGAGAACTCAAGTAAGTTAAAAATCAAGTTGAGTGAAATTAAAGTGCAAAGTACAAGCAAAGGAAATTAAGGTGGTATACTGGGTGTGGTACTGAATCTTGTACCCGTTGGGGCTGGGTTCCCTACATACACTGGACATGTTATTGTTGTTTGTAGCTGAACAGGCAGATCTCTTCAGCACCTCACACCTCACTGGAGTTTCTGACTTCCTAGGTGACCATGGGTACTGAATATGAAAAAGATCATATCAAAAAGCTGCAGGAGCAGCGTATGTCCATGCAAAAGAAAACCTTCACCAACTGGATGAACAATGTCTTCTTCAATAATAATGTAGGTAACTCCTTCAATTTGGGGATGTTTTTCTGGTTGGTTGTTTTTGGGGGGTTTGGGTTTTTTTTTTTGTTTTTTATTTCACCCACTGTATTCTTTTTTTTATGTTATTTTTTACATACTTTTTCTGAGTGTTGTCATTACATATGTATGCAAGCAAGGAAGTCTTTGACTATCCGAAGTGCTCCAGCCTGTATCTTTTACCTTACATTGGTGTCCATTGTCCATGTTACCAGTCTTCCCTGAAATCAGGGTTCACTTTTGTAGACTATATAACCCTGTCATATTGTGATATCTGCTGTAACTTGGTGATCATCTCAAAGGAAGATCTTTATTTGCTCTTCTTTTTCCTATAAGTAAAGTACCTGCAAATATCTGGCTTTCCCCAAGTAATGCTCAGTTCTTAATTGCTTTGCCAAAATATAAGTCTGTCTGCTTTGGCTGATCAGTCCAGCTTGGGTTGCTGCTCAATGACTCTGAACAAGTTGCCTTAAGTCTAGCAATTTCAGGCATACTACCATGCAAGTACAGACCAGTTTGATTTCAATAAGCCTCAGATTTCTAAAAAGCTTCAGAGCTGGTGTACAGTTGATTTATGTGTGCAACGTGACACCAACATATTCCAAAAGTCTCCAGACTTACTGCAGATAAACTTATTTCAGGCACAAATGGTGTAGCTATGTCACAGTAGGGAATTACATCATCCAAAACCAATTCCCTTTTCTAGACCCTGTAGTTAATATTAATGAAAATGGACCTTAGCGACACAAAGCAGGACCAGGCCTCTTGGTTCCATTCTAGCTCATCATTATTATATGATGTTTCAGGACTAGATGTATTTTTTTCGGTGTAATGTTTTAAGTTGGTGATTGGTGTAAAGGCAGCCTCAGAGTGCAACAAACTTTTTCTTACCGTGAGAGAACAACTGCAAAACACACTCTCATTTTGCCACCTGCAGGGTTTTATAGTGTAGGAAATTATTTCTGTTTAGCTACAGATAAATATATGTATACTTTCTCATTTTAAAAAGACCTTCAAGTTCAAAGATTAAAATGTCAGTCTTAACTTCCTGCACAGTACTTGATCATGTATCATAAAAGCATGGGGAAAAAAGCCTGCGAGAACTTTCCAAACCATATACGGTAACAAATGGTGCAGAGACTGACAGCTTATCTAGGTCTTGTTGGCAATGTAGTCTCAGCTTTTCAACACACACTTTGATGTGATTGGATCATGCTACAGGACACTGCAGTATTCTCAGTTGCACTGTTGACTACTTCAAGTCTAGCACTAAGGATGCTATTGCATTGAATTTGTGCCATCTACAAGTGGTATCTTTATGAGAACAATGATGCAACAAAGCTATTCAAACTATTGCTGGGTGAGGCATAAAAGCAGATATATGAAGACTGTCTCTTTACAAATTTAAATTTAAATGGAACTATTCTTCATTTATAGAAGTGTCACAGAATTTAACTGCGCTAACTCTTCTTATGGTAATATACCATAGGCATAATTTTAACTTTATTTAATATGCAAAAAGAAATAATGTCGGCAACTAACCAGGGAGTTTTTCATGGAGATAATCAGTCAGAGAAAGTTGTAAATGCTTGTAAATTCCACACACAGTACAGACTTAAAGTCTCTCTGAGTTACTTTTACACTTTCAGCGTTTTATTCTTTCTCTGGAGAAAAGATCTGTTAAACTGATTAATAATTGGTCAGGAATGAAAAAGCTCATGGCTGTTACTTGTCCTTTTTTTCCCCTACATGTAACTATTCTCTGAATTAAAAAAGCTACTTTTTAATTTCAGAAATTTTTTTTTTCTGAAGACGAAAAGATTATTTACCGTGATTTTAGAATCACAGTAAATTATTATTGGGTGTGTGGTATGGTTTTAATGTCACTTCTTGAAGGCTAGTGGCATAAGACCAAAAGGAAACACCCAAGGCAAGTTCTTGTTAGGTCAGAGTACACACTATGTCATGTTGTATCACCTAAGTGCTGGGTGACCTCACTACTGGCAGCAATGAAACACATTTTTGTAAAAGATCTTAATCTTTCGCATACTGTAAGAGTCTGGCTAAAAGTATGGAGACTTTGGGTGGTAGCACAGGTCTAAGCAGGACATAACAGACATTGTTGAGACTATGGAGTAAAACCAGGGTCATCGAATGGGATTATCAGTTGAATTTTTACATTAAATGCATTGCTCAGAATAAAAAAGTTGAAAAGATTCATTTGAATTGAAATAAAAAATGTCAGCACTTCCAAAATGTTTGATTTTGAAGATGCTGAATGTTTTTTTTATTTTTCGGTATCTAATTCTTTTTTCTTTATTTGCTCAGTTGTGGGTGTTTTGGTGGTTTTGGTTTTTTTGTTTTTACTTCAGCCTACTTTCATAAATAATGTCAGTCCTCCTGCAAATCCATTTTTTGTGAATTAAGATTCATCACTTTTTGCATATATGCACTGACATACAGAAGACTCAGTGAAACAGCAAGAAGGTGTTGTTTGTTTAGCATTAGAAGTAGAGGGTTCTGTGGGCCAAATGTTCAGCCAGAGTCTGTATTGTCTGACTGCTCTTTGCAGGTAAAGGTGGAGATAGTAGATCTTTACACAGACTTGAAGGATGGCATCTCTCTCATGCAACTCCTGGAGCTGCTCTCTGGAGAAACTTTGCCCAGACCGAACCGGGGAAAGATGAGAGTGCATTTTCTAGAGAACAACAGCAAAGCCATCACATTTCTGAAATCCAAGGTAAGTTAACATTGATATTAGAGATCACAATGTGTATGGTACTAACTAATTATAGTATTATGTTCAGTATAATTCCCCCTGTAATACACAATAAGATATTCTTTGAAGACAGGCCAGGGGGGTTATTAAAAGAAAAAAAAGACATCAGATTTGAATTTCTTTATCTGAGTAACATGACTTATAAACAGCTAATGCTCCCCCAAAACAAGTCAGACCTAAATGAAAACATACTGCATTTCTATATCTTTCTAGATGTTATGTTTTCCCAGATCGTGGGGGAGAGCTAACATCATTAGGCAAAGGTGAATTATACCTGGTATAAAAATGGAGATTTTTAGAGCTCTAATTCTTAACAGTGTTAACAGGTCATTGCAATGGTTTTCTTTATTTCAGTTGTGCATCCTCATTTCAGCTACAAGTTAGTATGTAAATTCTTTTCTTTTCTTTTCCGAGCAAACAGTTTATTGTAGACCTCTCTGGAAAATCATCACACAAAACTCTCTGCCGTGAATTCCAAAGGAGCAGAGAGGTTTCTTAGCAGTAGATGTGGGGAAGTATATAATGTCTGGATTTTTGCTAATTACAACACAAATGCAATACGGCACAGGGCTCCAGCTAACACATGCCTGCCAAGGGTACGCACCGTGTAAGGCCCAGTGGTATGTGCACATCCAGGCTCTGCCAGCTGGACCAGACAACCATCACTTGTCACATGAGTCCAGCCTCCAGAGAGGGGATCATGCAGATAGCAGGAGCTAGTATGGCATGCCCAGACTTCTTGAAGAGATATTGCCTTGTTGGCATAAACTACAACCCTGCTTGCTGCTCAAGAAGTAGTGGAGAAGGCAGCCGTGCCTTGTTTAGTAGGACAATTGTACTGTTTGGTGAGCCCAAGAGCTATATGCTGATTAGCTGGCTGGAGACCAGACAGAGGAGGTGATCTCCAGTGCTCCTTGGATGAAAGGAGCACTGAATTGTGTTTATTTCCTTTCCTTAACCATCAGTTTTCAAAACCCTTATAGGAACTTCAAGTCTTTGACCACCATCTCTTTGCCAGGCTTTTGCTGAAACTCATCCTTGGTGCATGTGACAGCTGGGGTGTGAACATGTGAGCTTGCAGATATATAAACAAATCAAGAGATGGTGTAAAACCTGTTTCCTTAAGAAAGCAGCCTGAACACCCACTTCAGTAACAGCTTGTTACACAGGTATCTCCTTCAGAGACCTGGACATGAGTACTTTCATGCTGAACGGATATTGGTTTATTAGCAGGTACAAGTAAAAGTGATTGGTCCTGAGAATATCGTAGATGGTGACAGAACCTTAATCCTGGGACTTATCTGGATCATTATACTTCGATTTCAGATTTCGTCTATCAAACTTGATAAGGTAAAACTCTCTTTATCTTTTTGCCCAGTTAGAGTATTTCAGAGATTTTGTAGAGTTTCAGCCCAGCAAGGACCATTTTGATGATGTTTCCTGACCACTTTGATAATGCAGATCTTACCATATTACCCAGTTACTCAGCCAGCAATTTCTAAAAGCAGTTGAATCCATTTTATAGTTTTGCAAAGAGACAGAAAACAGTAACTTGGAGATAGATAGGATATTCATGTTCCTCACTCTCTTCCACAAACTTTTTACTGGCTTTTGACTCCAGAAAGAATTTCTCTGATGACAGTTCTCTCCAGATTTGAACTGCATGCTGCTCCTGTGCTCTTTCTGTGAAGAAAAGTATTCTTTTTTAAATTGTTTAACATGTACTCTAAATACACGAAAGATAAGATCCTATGAAGGTATTATGAAATCAAAGTTAATAACTTCTAACATTAGACCTAAATACATTATATTTTGTTTCTGAGTTCTAGTTCACAGCTAAGGAAGCAAATGAACTGAGCCTTGCTTTCTTTCCCCTTGATTTCTACAAACCTTGCAGAAGAGAAACATGTAAAAACTTTTTAACATCTGCATTTCATATTATAATTTCTGAGTTCACTCAATTCACTTTTACTTTAATAGAAAACTTCTACTTTTGTGTTAAATCATTCTACCTTCATGGAAGATACAGTCTGCAAGTCATAACTTTGAGGGGATTTGTGAACAGGGCAGAAGTAATACAAAGTGATCTTTGGGAACATAAACATAAATGCACTGATACGACTTCCATGTATTGTTCGCACTGATTTTTCTTTTCCCTGCTCTCTTCACAGGAAGAATTTGGAGGCAGAGCTGATGTTCTATTTGCCAATGAAGCCTTACTGCTCTGGTGTCAGCATAAAACTGCCAGCTATTCCAACGTGAATGTGAAGGACTTCTCCAGAAGCTGGAGTGATGGGCTGGCCTTCAACGCACTCATACATGCTCACAGGTGAGATCTGATGGATCAGTTCAGGAGGAGTTTGTTCATTGCTGTTTCTAACTCCAGCACAAGTTGTTCCAGGGTCTGAATTACAAGTATTTGTCAAGAAACTGTCAAACTCTCTCTTTGTCCTTTCTCACTGAAGACTCTCCTTTCTTAAATTGCTATTCTCTCTCTGAGGAAGGAAGGAGCAAAAGCTCCTGCTTGGTAGTTCCTTTAGTGGGGCATAAAATCACATTTCCAAAGCAATATCACACCTCTGAACAATGATACCCATTATTTGATCTTAGCCCCTCAGTCATGTTCCCATTGCTCTTTTTCAAAAAGTTATTATATTAGAGACTGGTTTTATTGTATGAACTTTGTGAGCATGTGTACCTTCTGGTTCAATTGTAACAGAGTAAGCAACCTCTCAGTCTCTTTCTTTCTCCCTTCTCTGGCCCTTTGAAAAAGTGTGAAGAAAACAGCTCAATGCGGGAGAGAGAAACCACATGGGAGAACCTTTAACATTTCTTCTCCCATTAACAGTTCTGCTGCATCTTCTGGCAGGATACCAGGGTGGGATCCTGCAACTTCCCCAGCTGGGAGTCACCTCCCTTTTCAGAATTGCCCCTCTAGTGGGCTTTGGTTTTCACCCATCAGTGAAGAGGAGAAATAAGGGAAGGGCAGACATCTGCTGGGAGTGGTACTGCAATTTCATAAGGGACAATTTTCTTCCTGTTATGTAGGCAAGGGGCAATGCTCTTGAATAAAGCTCAGGGTGAGAGAGCGCAATTTCAGTGTTAATGTCACATTCCTTAGTCTAATAAACAGTTTATGGTTTATAATCCGAAAGAACTTATGACAAACATAAATCTTTCTTCCTCTCCATGCCCTGTTTTTTCCCTTGCCCAGGCCTGATCTTATCCACTACAGCTCACTGCGGCAGGACCAGCCCATCAAAAACCTGAATAATGCCTTTGATGTTGCTGAGAAAGAGCTAGGAATCAGCAAACTGCTTGATGCTGAGGATGTGGCAGTACCCTACCCAGATGAGAGATCCATCATGACTTATGTGTCACTCTATTACCACTACTTCTCCAGACTGAAACAAGGCCAAACAATACAAAAGCGACTTACCAAAGTGAGTGCATTGCTATCTTCAGAAGTTAAAAGTTAAATATGTAAAGATAAATTTATGTTGGAAATGTTTTTTTGTGTGTGTGCAAGCTCAACTTCAGGATCATTAGAACTGAATCAAATGGCACAGCCACTTGAAAGACTTTTTATCATCACTTGAATCTTGAGAAGCGTCTGTAGACTCTCTAATCTCTAAAGGGGATTGCATTTCTCTCACTGAAAATGAACCCCATTTTGACCTCACAGTTTCTGTTTGAGAACTGATGTGACTCCAAGGCCGCTTGAGGCATACAGATCTCATTAATCTTGGGAGAATTACTGCTAGGCAAAAGCAGACCTAGTCAACAATTTTCTGATTTAATAGGAAAGATGATCCCTTATTCTATCAGACTACTTTGGATTTTTATTTCCTGTGAAAATCCTCATCCTTTCTTTCTATCTCCTTAGTCAGGTACAAACAAAACACACACAACAACAAAAAAAAAATTTAAAAAGACATGAAAAATGAAGGAAGGGAAAACACTCCCGGGGAAAAAAAAAACCAACCCCAAAAAAACTTTTTTTCAGTTTCCACATACATTTTATCTCACACAGGATCATGAGTTATATGAAAAACTACTTGCATCCTGTTGATGGAAAACTGAAGGAATTTTGTAGTTGGTCCACTGAAGACAGCTTTCCTTAGAGAGAATTTCTTTTCTACCTTCAGAATAATCTATTCTGGTTTTGTCAAAAATACAAAACAAATAGCCTACAGAAAATGTACACACCCAGGATGGGTCCTACATGAACATCTGGACTTGGAGAACTGCCTGTGCAGTTGAGAGGGGGAATACATTGCTTAATGGAAGGCACAAAAATCCAAACTAAGACTTCCCTGGTGGTGACAAGATGAAAAGCTTTTGCAAGGCAGGGTTTGCTGAGGTAACAAAGTGATCTGGGACAAGAACAAGATGATCCCAAACTCTGTATCAGTTACAGTGATGTTCTCTGAAGAGAAGGATTAGATGAGAGCAGGACTTGGAATTCAGTCAAACAAAGATTGGGCATCAGTGAGGAGAGTGGGCAGTATGATTTGACTGGTCTACATGAGAGTCTCTGGATTTTGACCAGGAGACATTATTTTTCTTCTGATAAACCTGAAATA
Source organism: Cariama cristata (assembly GCF_000690535.1). Classification (NCBI taxonomy): domain Eukaryota; kingdom Metazoa; phylum Chordata; class Aves; order Cariamiformes; family Cariamidae; genus Cariama; species Cariama cristata. The sequence continues at coordinate 46,612 of NW_009600055.1, forward strand.
GCCCTTGAGTCACCAAGCATGTATTAGAGGAACTATAAGGATCAAATAGGCCATAACAAATAGACCACGGGATAAAAACCAGAAAGAGTATTTCTTACTCTGTGCTTTTTCAGTTCCTGTTGTACCTCACTGTTTTTTCCATTTTGTATATGTACTTTTATTCTTTCTCCTCTCTCTCTCTTTCCACCTACCTGCTGCTTTTTTTCTCTTTGCCTCCTCCCCTATTTTCAGCCTGTCTTCTAATATTGCATTCCTGTCTTCCTGCATTTCTGTCACACACAAACATTCAGAGGAGAATGAAGCAGATGCTAATCTCTTCATGTCCTTAGTCCTCTCAAATAGGCAGCTCTGAATCTACTAATAGGATTGGGGAGGGAAGCCTGAATGTGTCAAGGAAGCCTTTGAGTTCAGGCTAAGTGTGTGACCAGGATGGCAGAGGAGAGAATCAGCTCGGGGAGGTAAATCTCCTTTCCCTGTCCCGTGTGAGGTGACCATGCATTTGCTAGGATCTTTCAGCAAGAACTGGGTACGATGGCAGAAAATACAGCAGGGAGCCCTGATGTCACGGGCTGCTTTTCCTGCACTAAAGGTTGGTGCCGTTTTACTCCTTTTCCAACACTGTGACATTTACTCATTGCCAAGTGTGCTTTCTGGTAGGTAAAAAGCAGATTACCACTTGCAGGGACTGGGTCTTTGCTCAGTGCCATCTCCCTTACTAATCTGCCTGGCTGGAGCAGGCGGGCTCAGGGGAATGACAGAGGCAGACAACATTGTGCAGCGTTAAACCTGGCGTCTGCAGGAGGGCTACTAAGTTAGGGCGAGGAAAAAATATAAAGTAAGAAGACAAAGATGGAGAAAATGTAAAATGGAAAGAAAGGATGATTTCATTCTAACACTTTCTATTTCTTTATGGATTTCATTCTAAATGTTTGCTCCAGTGTTTACCTGAACTTGAAATAAAGGCAGGTCAGACCTCAAATGAAACAGATAAATGTCCTGGACTTGGAAAATTAGCATTGAATCAGAGTTAACATCCTTATGAAACCCATTTGGCTACGAGACATTCTCTAATAATTTATATAGACAGCTCCAACAGAAGAGATTGAGAAGGGGTTGTTTGACCACAATCTGCTGTGGGCATGTGAGGGAACCAGGATCTTGTCAGGTGGTACCCTAACAGCCCAAGGTGGTGAAGCTAAGAGGGTGTAATTGCATATTAGATGCGATACAATGGTTTTGGTTTTAGGAATGAGAATGGGGGAAAAAAATAAATAAATCTGTTTTTTTTTCCACTGTGAAACAAAACAATCTGAACTCTCAGTTTGGGATTCTTGCTTTCTGTGTTTTATGGAAGGTTATTCTAGGATTTCACCTGGCCATAGATGTGACAGCTATCACTACATTGGTATAAAAATGTAATGACTGTGGCAACCTGCTTGTTAAATACTATTTTGCTGACACATATTCAACTATTTGAATCCTAAGTTTGGTTTATGAAGATGTTGTTTTCTGCTCACCCACCTTACTTCATTCTGCTTCTTATATGGCTTGTAACTTCATATTCCCATCACAGATCGTGTTCTTCTTGAAGGAGATAGATGACTTGAAGCTTCTGTATGAGCAGATGGTCTCTGACCTCCTGAAATGGATTAAACAGAAGGTGACAGAACTGGATGACCGTCATTTCCCCAACTCTCTTCAGGAAATGTGGCTACTCATGGCCAACTTCAAGACTTTCCGCACTGTGGAGAAACCCCCCAAATATCAAGAGAAGGGCATGATTGAAGCTCATCTCTTCAACATCAGGACCAAGCAGAGAGCCAACAACCAACGGCCATACTTGCCCCCAGAGGGGAGGATGCTGCAGGATGTGGAAAAACACTGGATTATCCTGGAAAAGGCAGAGCACAGCCGGGGAAAAGCACTGCAGAAGGAGATGCTGAGGCTGGAAAGGCTGGAACAGCTAGCCCAGAGGTTCCTGAAGAAGGCAGTCCTGCGTGAGTCTTACTTGGAAGACATGAGGAAAGTGATTGGGAAGCAAGACTTCTGGCCGGAGAGTGCAGACAGGATGGAGGCTGCCAGTAAGAAACTGGAAGCCATTGTGGCAGATGTACTTCCCAGGAGGGAACGCTTCACAGCTTTGAATGAAATGGCCAGAGTCATCAGCCAGGAGAACTATCATGGCAAAGACCAAATCGTGAAGAAGTGAGTGATGGTTGTGAGACTGTGTAGTGGTGGAGGTTGAAATTAGTTGAAATTCTGTGGTGTGGTGGAAAAAAATGAATTGTAGTTATGAATCAGAGCTCTGCTCCTCATGAGTGGAACTGGCAGGAATTTCTTCTACCTGTGAACAGTTTCAACAGACAAGACAAATGCTTTGTTGTCTTTAAAATTTTAATTTTTTTCTTGGATGATCAAACACTCAGACTGATTTCTGGTGAAAAATAATTTCAAGATATTTTCATTATATCTGAAAATACTTTTCTGCCAAAAATTCTATCTTTCATTAAAAATGCTTAGAGGAATGTATTTTTTTCCAAATCAACACATTTCTTTTCCAGTGTGTAGTTTGGGGAGATACTGATTAATTAGGGCACAAAGTCTTCTCAGATTGACTCCAGTTTGGAGCAAATCTTGAGAAATTATGACTTCTCTGATTATCAGTATAGTCTGATTTGGGAATGGCTAAGAATGTCATACAAATAACTTCTCTCGTGATATTTCAATGCTTTTCTAAGTTCAGACAAAATCAGAAACCTGTGGGAAAACTAAGAAAAACAGTTATAAAAGAGTAAACCAAACTCCTTATGAGATAAGATTGTGACTTATGATATGGTTTAGATAAACTTTTACTTTAAGCAGCCATTTAAAGACCACTTCTTTTTTTTCCAAGCCTTTGCATTGTATCACTTGAAAGCAATGTGGGATGTCAGTATGAGGATCCATAACAAACAATGTCTAAATTTTAAAAAGTCAATGACAGTTGATGTGCTAGTCAGAATTCCTCTTGTGATCACACGAATTAGGTAACAACATTGCTTTGACCTGTTTTGCCATCATGGCCTCTCCTCTTGCACTAGTGGCAAGAGTTGTATGTGTTCATTTAGCTCCTCTAAAGCTGCACGCACTGAGAATCTCGCAGTGCTGCCCAAAGTCTCTGGTTCAAAGTAGTCATTTCTCTCCCTTCCTTTGTAGGCAAAACAGCATTTCAAAGCAATGGCAGGATCTTCTGGATCAGCTGCAGAGACGACAACATTCCCTGGGTACAATGCAGGAAATTCTGGGCCTCCTGAGGGACATTGATGCCATTACGGAGGAGCTGAAAGAGCTGCAGGTACTGAGCCCTCTCCACTGGCACACAGCTTGCACGGCTACCAGTGTGTATCCCTAAAAAAGCCCCCGTGTGCCAGGGACTGCCTACTGCCAACAGAAGCTAAGTCTATCAGCTATAGAAAAAATAGACTATTTTTACTTAGATGCCTAACACTGCATTTCAGTTCATCATTGCAGATAACTACATGAGAAAAAACAGGCTTTCATAGAGGGTCTCTCCCTAGTCAGAAAGCCAGATACGGTATTACAGGGAGTGCACTACAGGTTCAAGTTATGTAGTAAAATAGAAATGGGAAATGATCTCACCTAAATTTAGAAGTGTAAAAGCAGAAGTGGCATAAAACAGCCTCCTGCTCCCATTCCATGTAATTCTTCTGAATTACTTTCTGGAAGTACCTCCAGTGATTATACAGGTGGGGACTAGCTCAGGCGTATGTCTGGCTTTCAGGTATCTAAACTGGTGAGAGAGCAAAGTTCCACTATAAATGCACGGTGATTGCTTTTAGCAAGAATTTCCAAGTGTTACCAGAGTGTCAGAACCCAAAGTCTTCTCTTTAGCATAGGAAATAACTGGTTTCATATAGATTTTGTAATGGATGGAAGTATATATACATCGTTTGGTTTTGCCTTGTCTTATTTAAAGAGACAAAAATCCTTACAACTACAGGTTGCCTTGTACCTAAGTTGAAAGAGTCAGCATGCTATATGAAGTTGTGAATTTCAAATTAACAGTAAGAGCTATCTGTAAGTTATGAATCTTTCTGTCCTGGTGTTAGTAAGCAAAAACTACCTAATGGTAATGTTGTTGGAACCACGATAGCCTGAGGATACGGGAAAAGATTGGTAAGGAAAGATATCCTACAATAAGATTGATAATTGTATCCATTGATACAATTAGAAAGAGGACAGTCTTTTAAGCACTTGGTACCTTCATCAGCTACTAATTAAATACTATGAAGTATTTATTTTCATTATTTGAATAGCAAAGGCAAGTAAGTTCTTCAAACAAAAAAGCATTGCAGTTAAAACATACCATGAAATGGGATGTTGTAGAAATCTCCAAATACAGACTGTGAATCAATCTGCCTACAGGTGCAATATAGCAAAGGGCTATTCCTTGCGCCCACAAATTGAGACCTTGAGTGCTTAATCAATAGAAATAACTTAGATGTGAAAACAGGTGCTCATTTGAAGAGACCATTACTTGCACTGCAGTAGATAGAAACTCTGGATTGTTGCCATTAGCTTGTGAAATTGAAAGAAAAGTATGATTCCTCTAATTTGGCAGCTTTTCAGCTTTCCGTAGCTGACATCATTCTTTCACATTCAGAAGCTATGAGAGTCAATAGGAACCTTTCAACTGATTTCTTTGTACTGAGCCCCTGGGTGCACTTTCTGCCAATGCCTTTTGTCTCTCCCTTTGTTTGCAGGTGCTAGTGAATTCCCAGGACTGTGGGAAGCAGCTCCTGGAAGTAGTAGATTTGCTGCAGAAGCACAAATTGATTGACTCGCAAATCTCTTCCTATGATGATAGATTAACACACATCACCTGGAGAACAGCAGAAATCAGCAAGGACAGCACAGTTAAACCAGAAGTGCTTTATGCGAAAGTTCAGATGCTTCGTCAGCTGTATCAGAACCTTACAGCTCTGAGCAAGTCACGGTAGGGCTGTGCTTATGGTTCTGTCATTCCTGATTAGGATGGCAAATCACTCCCTTAATCAGAAGACACCGTTTCCCACCATTTGAAATTTTTCATTTCTCCGTTTATAAAGACATAACACAAGCAACTTGAGTGTCTTGATTACAGTTGACTGAAAGAGATCACCCGCTTTCATAGATGAAGAATAGCTTCACTCTCAGCATTTATTATGGCTTGCTTTATGTGAAGTCCAAATAGTACGTGATTATCTCCTCATCTCCTAGAGGAAGAGGGAAATGTAATTTTGTTTCCTTTGTCTTCTTCCATTAATAAATTAATCTATGACAAAGAGGAACTAAAGGCATTCAAATTTTGGATTTTCTAAATTCTTCTTTGATTATGCTACCATTGTCTCCATGGGATCCTAATTGTGACTGAGATATACTGTTTGTTACTTTGTTTCAGGAAATCTCAGCTAGAAGAGGCTTTGAAGTTTTTTGAATTCTTTCGTGACTGCAAAGAGGAAGAATTGTGGATCTCTGAGAAGTGGAAGCTAGCAAGAACGACAACATTAGGAAAAGATGTCAGCCAGATTACAGCCTCTATTCAGAAGCACAAGGTATCTTATTTTGCTGGTTGTGCCTTGTCTTTGTATTCTAGTAAGATTTTAGAACATCCATGTCCTTCAGTTCAGTCAGTGCAGCACTTGTAAGAAAACTGTCAGAACACTCGTTATCTCAACTGTCATGACCAGTGTTTGGAATTTTTAAAAAATTTATAGGGTAGGGATCTGTCCCCAACAGGGGAAGGAAAGGATAGACAAGGACTATGCTTCATACTGGACTAGAAGTGCAACTTCTGCTGAAGACACTGGGCTCCATATTAACTCACTTTGGATGGGAGGGGAAAAAAGGTTTCTAGTTTTTGTTTTTTCCCACCCACTTTTCTTGCCGAGAGAGATGCGGGGAAAGAAAGAGATGGTGTAAAGAAGACAGATATCAGCAGGCAGGATAGATAACATTGAGCTTACAAATCTGTTACCACTTTCCCTAAGAACTTGCTGTGGGCTAATACCGAAAGTATAGCTACCTGAGCTACTGCCTTCTTACGGCAAAGAATCACTGTGAACAGGTGAAGAGACCTGGGGACTTGAGAACTTGCATGACAAAACTGAAACAGGAGCCATTCTGTAATTTTAATATACATTTGTGTGCATCTGTGTATTTGTTGCTTCTGGAAGGCATGAGACAGCTGAATTGGTGGACAATAAACAAGTGTCTCCTTCAGAGAAGACTGCATAACAAGCTTCACATCAAAGGCAAAAAGTAGGACAGTAACTTGTGTGTGGGGAGCCAAGGGACGATCATCTCAGGGCTCAGGGAAAAGTCATATGCACGGATAAGACACAGGGCTCTTGGAAACATATGTGTTACGGGAGCAGAGAACAGGACCCAGTCTTCGCTCTCAGCTGCTGGAGAGTAAGTTGTGCTGACATGTCTCCCATCCTTCTGCTAGGCTCTCGAAGTGGAGTGCAATTCCCACAGGGCCGTATGTGCAGATGTGATGAGGAGGGGCTGGGAGCTGAGCCAGAAGAACCCTGCGCATCAGGAGGACATTCTGAGGCAGACAGACAGGCTCCAGAAATTGTGGCAGCAGCTCCAAGATGAGGTGGCCGATCGCAAAAGCCGCCTGCAGGCAGCAGCTCTCATCAAACAGGTAAGCAGGGCTCTGCCGCAGTGTGTGCTATGGGGGATACAGATGTGGCTCAGTTCTGTCCCATGGCCCCCACATGCAAGGCAACAGTAGCAGGAAGCCTTCAGGGGTTGGTCTTCAAAAAGATCTCTGACAGCAAAGTCTCAATCCTCCTGCAAACCAGCCAGGCAGGAGATTTGAGCAGCTGGGAGTTGCTCTAAGTTAAAAATGCTGATGGAAATAGCTCACATAGTGGTGTTGGTGCAAAGTCTTTTTCTGAGGGTGGGGATCTTGGTAGCTCTGTGACATTTTTCTAATATGGAAAAAAAAACCTGAAAAACCAACAACAAAAGAAACATGCTTGGATCAACCATGAACTTCCCAAAGCCTGGGAAACGTTTGACCCTGCCATTCTGATCTGCGCTTTTACACCTACAAACATTCACACATCTGCAAATAAAGAGGTCTTATAAAAGCAGCATGCATAAATCACGTAACATTATCTCAGGTATTCTTATTCTCCCTTTCCTAAGTTTTTTGTTCAGTCTGTAGTTCCCATGAGATGCTTGAACAGAACTTAACAGCTTTGTTCTTGCAAAGCCTAATTTCTCTCTTCTGTCTAGTAAGTTTAACATCATTACGGTGTTTTAGTTCTTCCTTCTTTTTCCCTCACTAGTATGGATTTTCTTTTTTTTCCTGTTGTAACTCTAATCTGTATCTCAAAATCTTGTTTTGCTTTTTACAACCATAGCCAGACAGACTGCAAATTCTAGAAAAAAGAAGAAAGCTTTTGTTGTAGACTGAGTTCATTGTTCATTGTTGGACTATTCCTTAGAACCTTTAGAAAATATCTGTTGGAATTATGTGGTGCCTACCGATGTCGTACGTTGTGGGTTCCTTTTACTGCTGCTATTAAGCACCATAAAGTTTTAGTTAGGAGCTTTTAAAGAGTTATATAGGCAATCCTTAAATCTATTTACTCACTGTGATTCTGCGAATTATCTGTGCTTGATGTGATTGTGAAATACATCACAGATTTAGAGCTACCTTATTCATAGCTTTCACAACACCTGGAAGAAACCTTATAGCTACAGACCTAATGTCGTTTCTCCTTATTCATAATTTTCAAAAGAGGGAAGGATACTTTCAGGATGAAACCAAGCATTTTCTTCCCTGTGTTCCTTCAGTACTTTGCTGACATCAATGAAGCAAATTCGTGGTTGCAAGAAAGGCAACCCCTTCTGGCCAGCAAGGACTACGGGAAAGATGAATCGAGCGCTGAAGCGCTGTTGCATCGTCACCTGCGCCTGGAGAAGGAGATTGCAGCCTACTCCTCTGAGATGAGACGCCTGAAAGAGCAGGCTGACATTGCAGCAGAGCAAGCTCCAGCTGCAGTAAGTAGATGAGGGGTTGTGCCACATTTTGTTGAAGAATGTAAACAAAACGTTTTTAATTATGTAAAATATTTTGATTTTGCCAGAATAGAATATTCCGAATTACCTAAACAAGAACATTTTTTTAATTCAGAAGAAATTTTTAATTAGAATTGAAGCAAATTTTTAGATGACAAAAGTTCATTGGCCACTCGTAGCCCATGTAGTTAGTATTCTGTGAAATGCTAGAAATATACTTGTCTATATTGGTTCCCTCTACCGGTCCTCACAAATACCTTCTTGCTCTTTATTCTCGTAACATTATTAATTTCAATCAACTTTAAAAAGCAGACATTTAATCTAAACAACTTTACAAATTCTTTCTGCATCCTAAAGTAGTGATGAACCATCCCACAGCTCCAAGAACAATTCATACCATCCCAGGATGGATGTTTAAGGCACATGGGATGAAGTCAACCTCTGCAGATGCCCCTCTTTTTCACTGAGTAGAAGGAGAACTTTTGACTTGAGATCAGCTTATTTGGCAACAGAATTCAGGGGAGATGAATAACGCGTTTCGTAGCTTGCTTCTTTCAGACTTCTATGATCACTCAGCGTTTAGCCAAACCAGTTTAAGAGCTATGAGCACCACTTTGGGTCTTTCCTTTACCTCATCATTCCAACATTAATTTTTATTAGAACAAAAATTTTATTGCTTTGTTATTAAACATGAAAAAGCATGTTACAGGATGGTATCACTGTGCAAATAAAAGCATTTATTCACTAGGGCACTCACAGGCTTTGAAACTGGAAATGTTCAGGTGCTAAAACATCACCACAAATAGAACTCTAAGCCTAGTCAATCCCTTGGTTTGTTAGCAATTGTAAAAATTAAAAAAACAAACAAACAAACAAACAAACAAAACCCCAAAACCACAAAAAAAACCACCAAAACAAAACCTTGATGTGGGCACAAAATGAGAATTTTTACTGATCCAATATATTTTAAAATGAGCTAAATGAAACTTCTTCTTTAAACAAAACTAAAATGCTTTTCAGTTACTTGGTTCATTCTCTCAGAATAAAATGAAGGAAACAGATTCAAACAAATACTGGAAATGTTTTGTTTAAATTGTCAGAATGCTATGATTTGAATTAGCAAGTACAAATTTTCCTTCCATGTAACATTTTTATCCAAATTAGAAATATTCATCCATTGATTTTGTTAAATTTTGCTTAACAGATGGTGAAGACAGAAGCCCCAGGTGACTTAAAGCAAAAGACAACTAAGCTACCGTTCAGTCGGACCTGGGAAACGTCTGAAACATTCCCTGGAACCTCCAGTCCAGATGTTCATTTTCTTCCAGAGAACATCTGGAAGACCCAAGATGAAATAGATTCGCTTTACGAAAATCTACAGAGCATGGCTGAGGTATAGTATCCCCTCCAGTGCTTTGCAGTTCACAAAAATTGTCAAGTCCAGAGCAATGCAAACTGAGGTTAAGTGCTGTGCCAGCTTCTGCTTTTCAGTTTAATAACGTGCCTCAACCCTGTGAAGTCCCATGGGACTTCAAGGCTTGAGAAGATCATTGAGGTTTTGTATCAAAATGCATTTTATATTGGCAAACTTCCCATTTACCTTCTAGTCTTTTTACTTTATGAAGAGTGGATTCTTTTGTGTTATCTTCTTTTTTTTTTCCTGCCCTAATGTTTACTTGCTGCAGCTCCTAAATCTTTGGGCTGTCTTGCCTGACACCAGAAAAAAATAAACAACCATAATCTACATTCTCCATTTATTACTTTTCACTCCCACCTGCTGCAATCCTGCCATAAAGACCAGCAGAAACATGTTGTATGTGACTTTTACATATTCCCGAGATTACTGAGGTAAATCTTCAATCAGCAGCAGCAAGCAGCACAGTGGCCTAGCTGCCTGTCAGGGGCTGAGCACTCTCTAACTGCTTGTCTTATGCTTTTAAACCACTGTTGCATGGGTAGAAGTATCGTGATCTTAAGGTAACATGTTCTATTCTCTTTCAACAGTGTCTGGCAAAACTACTAAGCTACCACCTGTATGTTGTAGGTTAAATGCAAGGATTTTTTTTCTTTTTTTTTTTCTTCAAATGGCAAGGAACTATTACAACAATACTTAAGTCTCCATCTGTTTTACAGGACAGAAAAAAGGCTTTGGAGGAGATGATTGGGTATTACCGCTTCTGTAACTCTTGTGAAGAATTTCAGTCATGGATGAAAGATAAAGAGAACATTTTCCGGACTCTTCAGCCTCAAGCAGACAATGTGGAGGTCATGCAGCAGAAATATCAGGTACCCCTTTTCCCTGCTCACAGATGACACCTTTTAAATCAGATTGACCTTGGGAGAATAGATGAAGTTTAGAAATGAAGTTTTAAGAGTCTTTTCATTTCAGTTTATGGAGTCCGTGCATAGATCAGATATTTCTTTCATATAAACTATGCCAAGCTTATTGAAGCTGATGTAATTATGTCCCTTAACTTCTCCTTTGGACATGGTATCCTGTACAAATATCATGGTACAAAAGGACTCTTTTTTGCGGTTTCTCTTACATGACTTGAAGAAAAAGGCCAGATGATGAAAAAATCCTGCAGTGCACTTGCATTGCGGTGGAGTGGAACATAGGTGCATAGACGTTGTGTGCACACCAGGGGAGGTCAGGGGGGCTATAGGGGAACTACATGCACACATGTGTATGGTGTCAGGAGACAGGCAAATAGAGAAGCCAACTGTGAAACTGTGAGATGAGTGGATATGATGGATTATTGAGAATCATATTCATAAAAATTGAAAAACCTCAAGTTCTGCATTCTTGTATTTTTTCTATTTTAGAGCTTTTTGATGGAACTGGCTGCAGGCAAAGGCCAGCTGGAAGATATTGAAAACTTAGCTCTTAAATATAGAAAGACCAGTCCCAGGAAATATTCTGAGATCCAGATTTGGCTGGAAGAGATTAACAGCAGGTAAAGGCGCTACTGATAAAACAGAGGATTGTCTCATGGGGGCAATTGGAGAGCCAGTCTTTCACACCCCATCCAGAGTACACTGAGAGAATACCCATCCGGTATATTTTTAACCCCCAGAATTGGCCTGAGGGGAGGCTTTTGGGTGTGGCTGAGGTTTGCCGCATTCAGGTGTGGCTGTCGACAGGGCCAAAGGGGCAGGGGCTGCTCCCTGGGGCCTGGGCTGGGCCTCACAGCCGGGGCCGGTCCC